>NC_091986.1:175644832-175795381 GCF_044704955.1 Pristiophorus japonicus | reverse complement strand
CCCCTCACTCACACTCTTCCCTTCCCCCCCCCTCACTCACACTCTTCCCCTCCCCCCACCCTACCCCTCCCTCCCCACCCACTCCACTACCCCCACCCAAACCACCACCCCACCCACTCCCCCCCACCACACACACCACTCCCCCCCACCACACCCCCACTCCCCCCCACACCCCCCCACTCCCCCCCACACCCCCCCCCACCACACCCCCCACCACCCCCCCCACCACACCCACTACCCCCCCTCCCCCCCACCCTCCCCCTCCACACCCACTCCCTCCCCCTACCGTCACCCCCCTCCCCACTTCCCACTCACTCCCCCCCCACCCCCTCCCCACCTCCCACTCCCTCACACCCCTCCAAACCTCCCACTCACTCCCCCCCCACCCCACCTCCCACTCACTCCCCTCCCACCCCACCTCCCACTCACTCCCCTCCCACCCCACCTCCCACTCACTCCCCTCCCACCCCACCTCCCACTCACTCCCCTCCCACCCCACCCCCCACTCACTCCCCTCCCACCCCACCCACCACTCACTCCCCCCCACCCCACCTCCCACTCACTCCCCCCACCCCACCCACCACTCACTCCCCCCCACCCCCCACTCACTCCCCACCCAACCTCCCACTCACTCCCCCCCACCCCACCTCCCACTCACTCCCCCCACCCCACCTCCCACTCACTCCCCCCCACCCCACCTCCCACTCACTCCCCCCCACCCCACCTCCCACTCACTCCCCCCACCCCACCTCCCACTCACTCCCCCCCAACCCACCTCCACTCACTCCCCCCACCCCACCTCCCACTCACTCCCCCCCACCCCACCTCCCACTCACTCCCCCCCACCCCACCTCCCACTCACTCCCCCCCACCCCACCCCGCTCCCCCCCACCCCACCTACTCCCCCCCCCACCCCACCTACTCCCCCCCACCTCACCTCCACTCGCTCCCCCCCACCCCACTCTCACTCGCTCCACCCCACCCCACCTCCCAATCGCTCCCCCCCGCCCCACCTCCACCTCGCTCCCCCCGCCCCACCTCCACCTCGCTCCCCCCCGCCCCACCTCCACCTCGCTCCCCCCGCCCCACCTCCACCTCGCTCCCCCCCGCCCCACCTCCACCTCTCTCCCCCGCCCCACCTCCACCTCGCTCCCCCCCGCCCCACCTCCACCTCGCTCCCCCCGCCCCACCTCCACCTCGCTCCCCCCGCCCCACTCCACCTCTCTCCCCCCGCCCCACCTCCACCTCGCTCCCCCCGCCCCACCTCCACCTCGCTCCCCCCCGCCCCACCTCCACCTCGCTCCCCCCCGCCCCACCTCCACTCGCTCCCCCCACCCCACCTCCCACTCGCTCCCCCCCACCCCACCTCCCACTCGCTCCCCCCACCCCACCTCCCACTCGCTCCCCCCCACCCCACCTCCCACTCGCTCCCCCCCACCCCACCTCCCACTCGCTCCCCCCTCCCCTCCCTCACACTCTCTTCCCCCCTCCCCTCCCTCACACTCTCTTCCCCCCTCCCCTCCCTCACACTCTCTCCCCCCTCCCCTCCCTCACACTCTCTTCCCCCCTCCCCTCCCTCACACTCTCTTCCCCCCTCCCCTCCCTCACACTCTCTTCCCCCCCTCCCCTCCCTCACACTCTCTTCCCCCCCTCCCCTCCCTCACACTCTCTTCCCCCCCCTCCCCTCCCTCACACTCTCTTCCCCCCCCTCCCCTCCCTCACACTCTCTTCCCCCCCCTCCCCTCCCTCACACTCTCTTCCCCTCCCCTCCCTCACACTCTCTTCCCCCCCCTCCCCTCCCTCACACTCTCTTCCCCCCCCTCCCCTCCCTCACACTCTCTTCCCCCCCCCTCCCCTCCCTCACACTCTCTTCCCTTCCCCCCCCCTCCCCTCCCTCACACTCTCTTCCCCCCCTCCCCTCCCTCACACTCTCTCCCCCCCCTTCCCTCCCTCACACTCTCTCCCCCCCTTCCCTCCCTCACACTCTCTCCCCCCCTTCCCTCCCTCACACTCTCTCTCCCCCTCCCCTCCCTCACACTCTCTCCCCCCCTCCCCTCCCTCACACTCTCTCCCCCCCCTCCCCCCCTCACACTCTCTCCCCCCCCTCCCCTCCCTCACACTCTCTCCCCCCTCCCCTCCCTCACACTCTCTTCCCCCCCTCCCCTCCCTCACACTCTCTTCCCCCCCTCCCCTCCCTCACACTCTCTTCCCCCCCTCCCCTCCCTCACACTCTCTTCCCCCCCCTCCCCTCCCTCACACTCTCTTCCCCCCCCCTCCCCTCCCTCGCACTCTCTTCCCCCCCTCCCCTCCCTCACACTCTCTTCCCCCCCCCTCCCCTCCCTCACACTCTCTTCCCCCCCCCCTCCCCTCACTCACACTCTCCACCCCCCTTTTCCCTCCCCCCCTCACACACTCGGGAATATAATTAGTGTATATAATCACAGCGATATTCTAGGTAAAAGTCCTGGAGATAACCCAATAGCCTTTGTAGCAAACCCAGGCTCGAGCAGCAGCTCCATGTTTGGCTGCGTGGTGCGGCCCCACTTCCTGCTTCCTCATTTATCATACTGCGCATGCGCGACTGGATTGAGCGTGACAGCACCAAAATGGGTGGAGTCCATGTCGCGCATGCGCAGGACACAAAAATGTGCACATAAAAATAAAGTAGGTCCTGATATTGAGACACTATTTTCAAAAAAACTGAGCAGGACTATATAATTCTTAAATGTGTTTATACAAAATAGCGAAGAAAGGATTAAACAATATCAATTATAATAAACTTACTGCTGCACTCCGTCCAGGAAAGTTGAAGAAGGTATCTGGGCCTTGTCTTTGTGGCATCTGATTCAGAATTGACAGCAATTTAACTGCATGTCTTGGCTGTGAAAAAGATCAGAATTAAAAGCCTTCAACCTAGATGGATGTGATTGATCATGCATCTGTGGCAACATTTTACCATTGCAAGTTAGTTAATACATTTATTTTAAGCAAAAGATTGGTCAAACCAGAAGATCTAAACACAAACAATTCATATGGCCAAAAATCACTACTATATGCTACTACAATAAAGCTGTTCTCCAGCTTCACTTGTTTATTTGCAATACTTAACTCTCAAAACTGGAGCTTACCCAGAATCCATTTTCCCCACGCAGCATGCTAAAAAGCAGCTTGAGTTCCTTGACAGTAATGCTATAGCTTGCAAGAACACCCAACATATCAACCAGCAGATCTGCAAAGAAGAGAATATTTCACACTATAAATAAAAAGATGTCGATTGATACATTTTAGGTTATCACAGATGAAGAACACAACCAGGACACAAACGTGAAAATAAACCAACAATGTTGAGTTACACAATTCTAAGTCCTATAGGTATGAAAAGTTACGCAGGAACTATCACAAGTGGCTTACAACATCACTCCCATACATTCTGGATATACTGCACATGGCTTTAATGTTTACTGACTTCTAGTATTCAGCTACAATTTATATTAATTATGAAAAGATTAGTTACTACCAACTAATTTCATTTCAATGTTGATCTAAATAATGGGAGTATAAAAAAAGTGACATAGCTATCAGAAAGACAAAAATAGAATCCATATGGACAGAGATAAAAGATAATAGTGGAAGCGAGGTAGAGGAAGAAATATGCAGCCATGTTCAACGGATCATCCTTCACCATTTCTGCCACCTTCAACGTGATCCCACCACAAATTACACCTTCCCCTCCCCTCCTCGCTTAGCATTCCGAAGGGATCGCTCCCTTCGCGATACCCTGATCCACTCTGCAATCACCCACAGCACCCGCTACCCTTCCCATGGCACCTTCCCGTGCAAGCGCAGGAGATGCAACACCTGCCCTTTTACCTCCTCCCTTCCCACTGTCCAGGGCCCCAAACACTCCTTCCAGGTGAAACAGCGATTTACTTGTACTTCTTTCAATTTAGTATACCGTATTCGCTGCTCACAATGTGGTCTCCTCTACATTGGCAAGACCAAACGCAGATTGGGTGACCGTTTTGCAGAACACCTTCGTTCAGTCTGTAAGCGTGACCCGAACTTCCGGTCGCCGGTCACTTTAATTTTCCGCTGCACTCTCATTCTGATCTCTCCATCCTCGGCCTCATACATTGTTCCAATGAAGCTCTCGCAAGCTCGAGGAACAGCACCTCATCTTTCGTTTAGGCACTTTACAGCCTTATGGACTCAACATCGGTTCAACAATTTCTGCCCATATATTTTTTTTCCTTTCCTCCTTTTTTTTAAACAAACCCCCTGTTTTTTTTCCACTTTTCCATGGCAGCTAGTGATGATTCAGCCATTCAGACCCCATTTAGACTCATCTTTTGTTTCTTAATTTGTTCCATTACCATCTCATTTTTGCCCATCATCCCTTTTGACTCTTAAATCTCTTCTGCCTTCCACCCTATCACAGACTTTCCTTTTTGTTCTTTCCTCACCTCCCCCTTTCACTGCCCCTGCACGTCCTTAAGAATCTGTTACATCTTGAACTTTTCCAGTTCTGACAAAGGGTGGAGGCAGAAGACGTGGGTATGGTTTTAATGAATACTTTGCATCTGTTTTCACAAAAGAGAGGGACGATGCACACATTGCAATCAGGGAGGAGGATTGTGAAATATTAGATGAAATAAACATAGTGAGAGAGGAAGTATTAAGCGGTTTAGCAGTTTTGAAAGTGGATAAAATATATCCCAGGCTGTTAAGAGAAGCAAAAGAGGAAATAGCAGAGGTTCTGACCATCATTTTCCAGTCCTCTCTAGCTACAGGCATGGTGTCAGAGGACTGGAGGAGTGCTAATGTTGTACCTTTGTTTAAAAAGGGAGAAAGAGATAGACCGAGTAATTACAGGCCAGTCAGCTTAACCTCGATGGTGAGAAAATTATTGGAAAAAATTCTGAGGGACAGGATAAATCGTTATTTAGAAAGACATGGATTAATCAAGGACAGTCAGCATGGATTTGTTATGGGAAGGTCGTATCTGATAACTTGATTGAATTTTTTGAGAAGGCAACCCAGAGGGTCGATGAGGGTAGTGCATTTAATGTAGTGTATCTGATTTTAGCCAGGCTTTTAATTAGGTCCCACATGGCAGACTGGTCACGAAAGTAAAAGCCCATGGGTTCCAGGGCAAAGTGGCAAGTTGGATCCAAAACTGGTTCATAGCCAGGAAGGAAAGGGTAATGGTTGATGGGTGTTTTTGTGACTGGAAGGCTGTTTCTAGTGGGGTTCCACAGGGCTCAGTGCTCGATCCCTTGATTTTTGTGGCATATAGCAATGATTTAGACTTGAATGTTGGGACTTGAATGATTAAGAAGTTTGCAGAGGATACTAAAATTGGCTGCGTGGTTGGATAATGAAGAAAGCTGTAGACTGCAGGAAGATATCAATGAACTGGTCAGGTGGGCACTATAGTGGCAAATGGAATTCAATCCAGAGAAGTGTGAGGTAATGCATTTGGGGAGGGCTAACAAGGCAAGGGAATACACGTTAAATGGTAGTGCACTAAGAAATGTAGAGGAACAAAGGGACCTTGAGTGCATATCCACAGATCCCTGAAGGCAGCAGGCCAGGTAGATAAGGTGGTTAAGAAGGCATACGGAATATTTGCCTTTATTAGCTGAGGCAGAGAATACAAGAGCAGGGAAGGTATGCTTGAACTGTATAAAACACTAGCTGGGCCACAGCTAGAGTACTGCGTGCACTTCTGGGCACTACATTACAGGAAAGATGTGATTGCACGAGAGGGTACAGAGGAGATTTATGAGAATGTTGCCTGGACTGGAGAATATTAGTTATGAGGAAAGATTGAATATGCTGGGTTTGTTTTCTTTGGAACAGAGAAGGCTGAGGGGAGAACTTATTGAGGTGTATAAAATTATGAGGGGCTTAGATAGAGTGGATAGGGCATATCTATTTCCCTTAACAACCAGGGGACATAGATTTAAAGTAATTAGTAGGTTTAGAGGGGATTTGAGGCTAAATTTCTTCATCCAAACGCTGGTGGGGGTCTGGAACTCACTGTCTGAATGGGTGGTAAAGGCAGAAACCCTCACCACATTTAAAAAGTACTTGGATGCACATTTGAAGTGCCGTAACCTAAGAGGCTATGGACCAAGAGCCGGAAAGTGGGAATAGGCTGGATTGCTCTTTGTTGACTGGCGCAGGCACGTTGAGCCGGAATGGCCTCCTTCTGTGCTGTAAATTTCAATGAAGAGTCACAGACCTGAAACGTTAACTTTGTTTCTCTCCACAGATGTTGCTTGATCTGCTGAGATTTCCTGCAAATAGTACAGTTGCATTTACGGAGAGGTTAGATAAGCACATGAGGGAGAAGGGAATAGAGGGTTAAGCTGATAAGAGTTAGATGAGGAAAGAGGAGGCACGAAGAGAGCATAAATGCCGGCATGGACTGGATGGGCTGTGTTAAGTATCGAATAACTCCACGAGGCTAAGTACGGTGAGCTAGTTCAGGCATGACCTTACTGCAGTTTATTTATTCTCAACATAGCTGCCAATATTATATACACGGCTTGCACGTGTCTGCCAGTGACCATTAGGACTCTTGACAGTCGCGCCCTCCAGTAGCAGGTAAAACCCTGTTAACATACATAACCTCATTCCCCCCAAAGTCCTTGGTACAGGTTATATTTACGAGTTGAGACAGTCCGGGGCCTTCTGCTCCCTGGTTGATCTTCTCAGTTCGAACCCAAGCTTGGGTGAGTTAGTCGGACCATTGCTGCATTGTGGAGCAGTCGGTCTGACAGGACTGTCGGGGATGGTAGGTTCGTCTTCGTGAATGACACAAGGGTCAACTGATGGGGTTGGATGTGAGTTGGTTGGTCGATGATGTCATCTTCAATTTTTCTGGGTTGCCTGTGAATCACAGTTTGGTTTGGTCGATGTGCCGCTTGCACGTTTGGCCATTTAACAGTTTGACTACAAACACTCTGTTCCCCTCCTTGGCCACAACCGTACCAGCAACCCACTTTGGACCATGACCATAATTCAGGACAAACACAAGGTCATGAACAGTGATGTCACGTGATACGGCCACGCGATCATGGTACCATTGCCTTCTGGTTTCGACATGATCATTGAGATCTGGGTGGTTTTGAGGCCTCTCTTCATTAACAGCTCGGCAGGAGGGACCCCGGTGAGCGAGTGGGGCTCGTCCGGTAACTGAACAGAATGCGGGTCAAGCAGATCTGTAGGGAGCTGTGAGTCACACATTTTAGGCTATGCTTAATGGTTTGGACAGCCCGCTCCGCTTCGCCATGATGATGTTTTCCTTCGGTTTAAAGTGGTTCCGAACCAGCGTACACAATTCATCGTAAGTCTTCTCCATTGGTCGAGTTGGTGAGAGTAGATTCTTGATAAGGCCATAAATTTTTGAACCACAAACGGTGAGGAGAACCGCCCTGCACTTAATTGCGTTATCAGTTCCTTCCAATCCGTTGGCTACGAAGTACTGGTCGAGGCGATCAGTGAAATCTTCCCGGTCTTCCCCTTCCACGAATCTCTCCAAAAATTCTATCAGACATGGTTCCGTGAAAGTTCGTATTTTTAACTCGTCGCCAATTGTTAAGTATCAAATAACTCCACGAGGCTAAGTACGGTGAGCTAGTTCAGGCATGACCGTACTCCAGTTTATTTATTCTCAAAGTGAAGATTCAACAAGGCTGCCAACATTATATACAGGGCTTGCACGTGTCTGCCAGTGACCATTAGGACTCCGACAGTCGCGCCCTCTGGTGGCAGGTAAAACCCAGTTAACATAGCTAACAGGCTGAATGGCTTATTTCTGTGCTATAAATCCTATGTAGTTAAAGTATATCGCTATGTAGACATACTTCAATGCATGAACAGTGATGCGCCCACAAGTATAAGAATTGTAGAGAACTATTTGGTATTAACAATTATTACTGAAACACTGAATATTGTAAGTTAGTTCAGTTTGCACTAATTACAGGTCTCCTGCAGCCGAAGTGAACCCCAATCAGTCTGAGACTACCTCCTTAAGAATCCATTGCACTCTAGGGAAGGGTGTCACACTCCAAAATGATCCTATCCTTGCTCGTGGTGATGCATACTAACTGCAGATATTACTGGATAGTGATCAAGAGCTGAAACCCTGATTACCAAAATTCAAATCGCCCTCAGGTCAGCAACTTCAACTCCAGTTATGTCACTTTTGTTATTGATGTACTGCATCAATACAGAAACTAAAGTATATCTAGACTGTTACAAGCAAGATTGTAATTGTTGCATGGCCCAACATAATCAATGAACCTACTGATCATTCTTTAATAGAAACCAACCATGTGTTTGACAAACAGCAGTTCAGGCACATTTTCAATCACAAAAGGCAAATCTTCCACAAGACTAAAAAAAATTCCTCCTGTGACTAGAGGAGGAAATATAAACCCCATGATCCGACGAGAGATTTTCCTGCTGCTATTGTCCAACACACTTACAACATACAGTAAACTCTCGTTTACCCGGATACGTATGTAACGTCATCATCATCATCATAGGCAGTCCCTCGGAATCGAGGAAGACTTGCTTCCACTCCCAAAGTGAGTTCTTTGATGGCTGAATAGTCCGATACGAGAGCCACAGACCCTGTTATAGGTGGGACAGACATTCGTCAAGGGAAAGGGTTGGTGGGGCTGGTTTGCTGCGCACTCCTTCCGCTGCCTGCGCTTGACCTCTTCACGCTCTTTGCGTTGGGAGTCAAAGAACTCGACGCCCTCCCGGATGTACTTTCTCCACCTCGGGCAGTCTTCGGCCAGGGTCTCCCAGGTGTCAGTGGTGATGTCGCACTTTACCAGGGAGGCTTTGAGGGTGTCCTTATAACATTTCCGCTGTCCTCCTTTGGCTCATTTACCATGAAGGAGCTCCGCATAAAGCATTTGCTTAGGGAGTCTCATGTCTGGCACGTGAACTATGTGGCCAGCCCAGCGAAGCTGATTGAGTGTGGTCAGTGCTTCAATACTGGGGATGTTAGTCTGGTCGAGGACACTGATGTTGGTGCGCCTGTCCTCCCAGGGGATTTGCAGAATGTAACAGAAAACCCACCATTACGGAATTTAAAATATTGCGAGATTCGGGACAAAATCAGTTAGCGTGACTGTGGAGGAGTTGTGTTTTGTGTGTGTTTCCGTGTGTGTCTCTCTCATATTCAGCACCAGCAGACTGCAGCCAATTATATTGGCCTCAGGAAGACGAAGTGAACGATTTTCAGGAGAAATGAATTCCAACTGATCGCTTGGTTAAGGGGCCACACGAGGAATTCTGAAGAAGAGGGGCTGGGTGAAGTTGACTGATCTCTGCGGACAGCATCAGTTTGGATCCTTGACTAAGGAGCTCGTGGTTCTTTGTCATGTCCCATCAGTGTGAGAAGTGGCGTGCTGTGATCACAGGGATAGTGGATGAGATATGAGTGGGATAGTTGTGTACAATAATCACCAGCGAATGAAGAAAGTCCGATAAAACTCTCAAAATGGACGACAGAACCCAGTCAGACAGTTCGGGATTGGCCATCCGGACCCAGAAACTGAAGGGGTGGAACGGATACCCAATGGATGGAGGAAGAGTTACAGACAAATAATAACTGAACGCACAGCCCGAACAGTTCAATTAAACTTTCTGTTCCATTGTTGCAGTTAGTAAATTCGCCCCATCGGAAAATTCGTTTACCCGAGTTACCGAATTTCCAAACATCGAAACATAGAAAGTAGATGCAGGAGTAGGCCATTCGGCCCTTCGAGCCTGCACCACCATTCAATATGATCATGGCTAATCTGATCCTGGCCTCAACTCCACTTGCCCATCCGCTCCCCATAACCCTCGACTCCCTTTTCATTCAAAAATCTGTCTATCTACCTTAAATATATTCAATGATAAGCCCCCACAGCTCTCTAGGGTAGGGAATTCCAAAGATTCACGACCCTCAGAGAAGAAATTCCTCCTCATTTCCATTTTAAATGGGTGACCCCTTATTCTGAAACTATGCCCCCTAGTTCTAGATTCCCCCAAGACGGGAAACATCCTCTACCTTGTCGAGCCCCCTCAGAATCTTATATGTTTCAATAAGATCACCGCTCAGTCTTCTTAAACTCTAATTAGTATAGGCCCAACCTTTCTTCATATGACAACCCCTTCATCTCAGGAATCAACCTCATGAATCTTCTCTGAACTGCCTTCAATGCAAGTATATCCTTCCTTAAATAAGGAGACCAAAACTGTACGCAGTACTCCAGGTGTGGTCTTGCCAATGCCCTGTACAGTTGTAGCAGGACTTCCTTAAGTTTATACTCTATCCCCCCCCTTGCAATAAAGGCCAACATTCCCTTTACCTTCCTCATTACTTGCTGTACCTGCTTGCTAATGTTTTGTGTTTCATGTACAAGTTGTACCTCTCCAGTCTTGAACCCTTGAGACTGGAAACATCCCTGGTCCCACATCAGTCCCGGCATGGACTGCCCCTTTAAGCGGGCTGGGCTGGGCTGCTGCGGCGTGTGTGCACAGCTACTGGCTGAAGCGGCTGTCAGTCAGTGCGGGTTCTGCTGGTGCTGGGGGGACCACGCCCACAGGCTGGGAGCAGGAGCCACAGAGTGCGGGCATGTTGCACAATGGCGCTGCCTGCAGCTTGCTGTCTCTCACGGGGGGAGGGTGCGTGGTGTGTGTGCACGTGTGTGCGGGGCGTGTGCGTGGGGCGTGTGCGTGCGCGTGCGGTGTGTGTATGTGTGTGTGGTGTGTGTGTGTGTGTGTGGGGTGTGCGTGGTGTGCGTGCTGTGTGCGCGTGCGTCATGCAAGGAGGTTGCCGCTTCCACCACTCAGGCTCTGCTCACAGCTTACACACGGACTTGCACCGGGAATAGGAACATGGGGAAGGGTCGGCATCTCTCCTTGACTTTATCCTCCACTTTATCTCCAATCTCTAGTTTTTTTTGTGTGTATGTATGTAGTTTTTTTGGGGTGTTGCTGTTCATTGAGGTAAGTGGGCCGAGCAAGTGAAAGACAGGCAGCTGACTTAGGTGCAGAAGCTGGGCTTGAGGATTTTAAAAAACGGAGTGATTCTGGATGACTAAATGCTGTGCAGCAGGCTTCTGCACAGCGCATGCGCAGAACGCGCCCGGGTCGTTGCCACCAGTTGACCTACCTTGGTTCGGAAAATTCTCTGGTCCGGCACCAGTCAGGTCCCAAGGGTGCCAGACCAGAGAGGTCCAACCTGTACAAAGACCCGCAGATCCCTCTGTACTGCAGCATTTTATATTCTCACAATTTAAATAATAATTTGCTTTTTTATTTTTCCGAACAAAGTGGATAACCTCACATTATCCCACATTATACTCCATCTGCCAAATGTTTTTCCATTCACTTAGCCTATTTATATTTCTTTGTAGATTATTTGCGTCCTCCTCACAACTTGTTTTCCCACCTATCTTTGTATCCATCAGCAAATTTGGCTACATTGCACTCGGTTCCTTCATCCAAGTCATTAATATAAATTGTAAACAATTGAGGCCTCAGCACTGATCCCTGTGGCACTCCACTAGTTACTGTTTGACAACCTGAAAATTACACATTTATCCCGACTCTCTGTTTTCTGTTAGTTAGCCAATCCTCTATCCATGCTAGTTGTTATATATGTAAACCTATATATACCTTGTGTAGCCACTGGAGGGCTCATCCCCTGGAGTCCCAAGGGATCCCATAATCCCTTGGGAGCACCTGTACTTAAGGAGGCCTCACAGGCTGGAGAAGCACTCTGGAGACCTGCAATAAAAGACTACGGTCACACTTTACTTTGAGCTCACAGTATCTAGTCAGACACTTTATTCATACATAACACTAATATATTATCCTCAACCCGGTGAGCTCTTATTTTGTGCAGTAACCTTTTATGTGGCACCTTATAGAATGCTTTCTGGAAATACAAATACACAACATCTACTGGTTCCCATTTATCCACCCTGCTCGTTATATCCTCAAAGAACTCCAGAAAATTTGTCAAACATGATTTCTCTTTCATAAAACCATGCTGACTCTGCTTGACTGCATTATGATTTTCTAAATGTCCTGCTACTATTTCCTTAATGATGGACTCCAGCATTTTCCCAATGACAGATGTTAGGCTAACTGGTCTATAGTTTCCTGCTTTCTGCCTCCCTCCTTTCTTAAACAGGAGCGTTATATTTGCGGTTTTCCAGTCCGCTGGGATCTCTCCAGAATCCAGGGAATTTTGGTGGATTACAACCAATGCATCCACGATCTCTGCAGCCCCTCTCTTAAGACCCTGGGATGCATGCCATCAGGCCCAGGGGACTTGTCTACCTTTAGTCCCAGAAGTAGAGGAGAGTGAAAAACTGCAATGGAGGAGAGTAAGTAAGAGAAGTGAAGTTGGGGAGGGGGAAAGAGAGACACATGGTAATTGCTTTATTATTTTCAGGATGCTCAAATTGCCATACTTGCTGAAATGCATTGAAAAACAATAAATGCCATCAAAATCACTGAATTTTATTCTGCCAATTTACTTCTTTTCACAGTGAAGTATTTTCTGATTAAAAATAAAAAGGCAAACACTATGTTTGACTTTCTTCACAATAAGCATCAAGTGTGTCAAGCTTAATGAAATCTGTATTTCAGCAGATACAGTGTTATAAACATAGCTTAAATAATCAATACCTGCTATCATGTCATCCACTTTGCTCATCTTTAGTAGCACTTGTTCAATGAGTCCAACTTCTGTGCTTGCTTGAAGGTTGCGTACACTCTTGCGCAGAATGGCTGTGAACATACTCCAAATCTCTGCCTGGCAGGTGACATCACAGTGTTCAAGAAGTTCTATCATGCATGCTATACTCTCTGCATCCTGAATGATGAAGTTAATTTCCAAATCAAATTCTCCACCAACCAGCTGTCATCGGGGAAGAGAAAAAAGGAAAAAATGTTTAGCGGTTTCATCTTTTAAAATATCACACAATTTCAAAGCATTTAAATCTACTGTATTTCCACCTGTTTCAGGCTATAATGTTCAGCATCAGTGATTTTTACAAACCTACTTGAAGTAAGCTCCCCCATTGGCACAGCAAGTTCATCATTAAATAAGATGAGCTCAGAGGGTTCTGTGTTTGATCTCCACTCTATCCGGAGTTATCTAAATCAGCCATGGAAGCAGGAGCACAACAATTACAGCCTTAGTGCTCCTGCCTCAGGGAGTACAAAATCAGTCACAGCTCCCATTCGAGAACACTAACCAACAATCCTTGCTACAAGTGCAAGTGAACCTCGGAGAAAAGAATAGAGTTCAACTATGATGACCCTCCGTCAAATATCCTGTTAACTTTCATTGTTAATACTTGCTCAAGAATAATGGAACTATATCCCAACAAGGAAATAATGCATTCAAAGGAAGGGGAAAGGAGAGGAAGGGAAAAAATTGACAAGAATATTTTTAAAAATGCAATTATGTAGAAAAATCTACTTTTGTTCTTATTTTGGGCAATATAGAATGTGCTACAGAAATCCCTATGCTAAACAAAATTCCCCAAAAATATGATAAACTAAAGGACAGTTTAGGACTAATTAAAATAACACCACTGATTCATTCACTGCTCTCAGAAGGTGCCACATCTTCCATCATGCACATTACCAAGATGGCCTGCTTTCACATCTGTAACATCACCCATCTTCACCTCTGCTTTAGCAAATCTGCTGCTAAAACCCTCGTCCATGTCTTTGTTACCTCGAGACTTTCTTGGCCGGCCTCCCATCATAAACCTGAGCTCATCCAAAACTTAGCTGCCCGTATCGTAGCTTGCACCATCCCATTCACCCATCTCCCGTGCTCACTGACCTGCAATGGCTACAGGTCCAGCAATGGCTCAATTTTAAAATTCTCATCCTTGTGTTCAAATCCCTTCATGGCCTTACCCCTCCCAATCTCTGTCACTTCCTCCAGACGTATAACTCCCACTACCTCCCACCTCCCGACAATCTTTGCGCTCCTCCAATTCTGGCCTCGTGTGCATCCCCAATATTCATCGCGCCACCATTGGAGGTTGTGCCTCAGCCTTAAGCTCTGGAATTCCCACACTAAAGCCTTTGGCCTCTCTACCTTTCGCTCCTACTTTAAGTCTCTCTTTAAAACTCTTTGTCTTGGCTTTTGCTCACCTGTTCTAATATCTCAATGTCACAAATTTTGTCTGATAACTTGGGACATTTTTACTACATTAAAAGTGTCATATCAATATATAAAAGGGGTCAGAGGGTCTAGTAAGGAAGAGGAACTGAGGGAAATCTTTATTAGTCGGGAAATTGTGTTGGGGAAATTGATGGGATTGAAGGCCGATAAATCCCCAGGGCCTGATGGCCTGCATCCTAGAGTACTTAAGGAGGTGGCCTTGGAAATAGCGGATGCATTGACAGTCATTTTCCAACATTCCATTGACTCTGGATCAGTTCCTATGGAGTGGAGGGTAGCCAATGTAACCCCACTTTTTAAAAAAGGAGGGAGAGAGAAAACAGGGAATTATAGACCGGTCAGCCTGACCTCAGTAGTGGGTAAAATGATGGAATCAATTATTAAGGATGTCATAGCAGTGCATCTGGAAAATGGTGACATGATAGGTCGAAGTCAGCATGGATTTGTGAAAGGGAAATCATGCTTGACAAATCTTCTGGAATTTTTTGAGGATGTTTCCAGTAAAGTGGACAAAGGAGAACCAGTTGATGTGGTATATTTGGACTTTCAGAAGGCTTTCGACAAGGTCCCACACAAGAGATTAATGTGCAAAGTTAAAGCACATGGGATTGGGGGTAGTGTGCTGACGTGGATTGAGAACTGGTTGTCAGACAGGAAGCAAAGAGTAGGAGTAAACGGGTACTTTTCAGAATGGCAGGCAGTGACTAGTGGAGTGCCGCAAGGTTCTGTGCTGGGGCCCCAGCTGTTTACATTGTACATTAATGATTTAGACGAGGGGATTAAATGCAGTATCTCCAAATTTGCGGATGATACTAAGTTGGGTGGCAGTGTGAGCTGCGAGGAGGATGCTATTAGGCTGCAGAGTGACTTGGATAGGTTAGGTGAGTGGGCAAATGCATGGCAGATGAAGTATAATGTGGATAAATGTGAGGTTATCCACTTTGGTGGTAAAAACAGAGAGACAGACTATTATCTGAATGGTGACAGATTAGGAAAAGGGAAGGTGCAACGAGACCTGGGTGTCATGGTACATCAGTCATTGAAGGTTGGCATGCAGGTACAGCAGGCGGTTAAGAAAGCAAATGGCATGTTGGCCTTCATAGCGAGGGGATTTGAATACAGGGGCAGGGAGGTGTTGCTACAGTTGTACAGGGCCTTGGTGAGGCCACACCTGGAGTATTGTGTACAGTTTTGGTCTCCTAACTTGAGGAAGGACATTCTTGCTATTGAGGGAGTGCAGCGAAGGTTCACCAGACTGATTCCCGGGATGGCGGGACTGACCTATCAAGAAAGATTGGATCAATTGGGCTTGTATTCACTGGAGTTCAGAAGAATGAGAGGGGACCTCATAGAAACGTTTAAAATTCTGACGGGTTTAGACAGGTTAGATGCAGAAAGAATGTTCCCAATGTTGGGGAGGTCCAGAACCAGGGGTCACAGTCTGAGGATAAGGGGTAAGCCATTTAGGACCGAGATGAGGAGAAACTTCTTCACCCAGAGAGTGGTGAACCTGTGGAATTCTCTACCACAGAAAGTAGTTGAGGCCAATTCACTAAATATATTCAAAAGGGAGTTAGATGAAGTCCTTACTACTCGGGGGATCAAGGGTTATGGCGAGAAAGCAGGAAGGGGGTACTGAAGTTTCATGTTCAGCCATGAACTCATTGAATGGCGGTGCAGGCTAGAAGGGCTGAATGGCCTGCTCCTGCACCTATTTTCTATGTTTCTATGTTTCAATGTAAGTTATTGTTGCTGCACAACTTCCATTTTAGCCTGCTGGGAAAACTCCATACAGACCACCAACTAAAATTATATTTGGAGCAGTATGATTGCCATACTCAAATCAAACTATACACCTTCAGGCAGTAAACTACTAATCCTTTGTAGCACATCTTTAGTGACCCCACTAAAATATATTTCAGTGTTTTACATCGAGTGTTCAGCATAGAAACAGGCCATTTGGACCAACTGGTATATGCCAGCATTTATTCTCCACACGAGCCTCCACTCACCCTACTTCATCTAACCCGATCAGCATATCCTTCTATTCCTTTTCCCTTTTGTGATTATCTTGCTTCCCCTTAAAAGCATCCATGCTATTTGCTTCAACTATTCTTGTGGTAGCGCATTTCACAGACTTACCATTCTTTGGGTAAAGAGGTTTCTCCTGAATTCCCTATTGGATTTATTAGAGACTATCTTATATTTATGCCCTCTAGTTTTGGACTATCCCACAAATGAATTCACCCTATCAAAACCTTTCATTATCTTGAAGACCTCTATCAGGCCACTCCTCAGTCTTCTTGTTTCTGGAGAAAACAGCCCCAGCCTGCTCAGTATATGTCTTCTCAGTTCTTGTATCAATCTTGTGGATCTTTTTTGCACCTTCTCCAATGCCTCTATATCCTTTTTATATATGGAGACCAGAACTGTGCACAGTACTTCAAGTGTGGTCTAACCAAGTTTCAATACAAGCTTAACATCACTTCTCAGAAGTGATGTTAAACTTGTATCGAACCTCGTTTTTTGGTTTGCTTTTTATAATGGCCTTATTAACCTACTACTTTTAGTGATTTGTGTATCTGTACCCCTCTACCCCATTCAGACTTTTATCATCCGAGCAGTATGAGGCCTCCTTATTTACGTCTTTCCAAAATGCACCTCAAAATTTATCTGTATTGAAATTAATTTGCTAATTACATGCCCATTCTGCCAACTTATTTATGTCTTCCTGTATTTTGTCACATGCTTCCTTTGCATTAACTACACCTCCCAATTTGGTGCCATCCGCAAATTTTGAAACTGTACTTCCAATTCCAAATCATTAATGTAAATGGTGAACAGCAGTGGTCCCAGCAGTGATCCCTGTGGAACACCACTTCCCACGCTCTGAGTGAAAAAAATGCTCAATCCCCTGCAATCCTTCTACCAATTACTTCATATCTATGCCCCTCTGTTAAGGGAAATAGGTCCTTCCTATCCACTCTATCTAGGCCGCTCATAATTTCATATACCTCAATAAGTCTCCCCTCAACCTCCCCTGTTCCAAAGAAAACAACCCTAGCCTATCCAATCTTTCCTCATAGCTAACCGTCCTAGCAACATCCTCCTAAATCTCCTCTGTACCCTCTCTAGTGCAATCACATCTTTCCTGTAATAGATGTTTTTCTATTACATCTTGGAGTAAAGATTCCATTATCATTCATACCACTAAAGTTACACGAATGGATCTATAGTTTTCAGGATTTGTTCTTTCTCCTTTTTAAACGTAAAAATCAGATTAGCTGTCCGACAGTCCTCTAATATCATCATTTGCCTCTGCTATCTCTTCCCTACCTTCTTTTAATATGTGTGGATGCAATCCATTCGGACCAGGCGTTCATCCTCCCTATGCTTGATCAGTTTTGTGCTTATATACAATATAATTTTCCAAAATTATTTCAGATTGATCTGCTAATTTTCTAATTCAAACATCCAAAAACTAAACTAACAAAAACAAATCCAAAGTATTAAATTCCTGGTTGGCTTTGACTCAATGGCTGGTCTCATTCGCAAAGCAATTTAAGAGTTTATGAGAGTGGATTGAATGGCAACTGGATAAGTAACAGTTACTCCTGAATCCTATGAGCAAAACCCATTGTCACTACCTCCTCTCATTCATTTTCTCGCTCCTTTCATAGATAGTATAGCCACCTCCTAAAGCAAATGAATAAGGTTCCCTAATCAATACTAATAAAGTAACCGACGCCTAAAAAGACACGGGGGGGCCAAGAAATTTTCAGCTTCTCAGCCATAAATACAGAAGAATTCCTCCAGTTCAGATGTCAGCAATGAGCACTGGCTCAAATATAACCTTCCTGTTGAGTCCGAATTGATACAGAATCATAGAATGATACAGCACAGGTGGTCGTCATTTGGGCCATCGTGCCTGTACCGACTCTTGGGAAGAGCTTTCCAATTAGTCTCACTCACCAGCTCTGTCCCCATAGCCCGGTAAAGTTTTTCCTTCAAGTATTTATCCAATTCCCTTTTCAAAGTTACTACAATGCATTCCAAATCACAACTCGCTGCATAAAAAAAAATCCTCATGTCGCCTTTTGCCAATTACCTTAAATCTGTGTCCACTGGTTTCCGACTCTTCTAACACTGGAAACAGTTTCTCCTTATTTACTCTATCAAAACCGTTCATGATTTTGAACACCTCTATCAAATCTCATCTTAACCATCTCTGCTTGAAGGAGAACAATCCCAAGTGCCCCAGTCTCCCCAAATAAGTATGAAATGGATTTGATGGGGAGCTATTAGAGGAGGATAGAATAGTCAACAGTGTTAATAACACTTGGAGAGGGGAGGTGGGAAGAAAGAGAGAGCAAGAGATATGGTGGAGAGGATCAGAAGAGGGGTGGATGAAGGCAGACAGATGGCGGAAAAGTTTCAGAAAAGGGGATGGGCATGGAAGAGGGAGAGGAAATAAGCATATGCGAGATTTTTAAATAAAATATAGTACTCAGTTTCATGTGGCATTACAGGTGGGGAATCAAGACCTGCAGAAAGTCATCTCTATGTTTCTGAAAAAAGTGATGCTAATACCTCCTACAACAGTGGATAACAGAACATTTTACTATAATGACATAGAAATCTAAAATTAACAAAATAAACTAGAACAAAAAGTTGTGTTTTTGACATGATACAATCATAACAGGAAAACTAAACCCAGAAGCACCAGCACAATCATCTGCATAACAACTAACTGACATCAGCGAAAAGATACTGATGAGCATTGCAGCAGAAATGGCACAGAACTGTGACCACCAGCAAATTAGTAAATTAAGACAGCAATGGACAGTGATCAAAATTAACACCTATGTGGACAGCATAGCAGATTTTGCAGTCAGCGGCGAAAGGACGGCATTCGCCGCTGAAATCTGGGCTCTGGTGCGTAGATTTCTTCTTTTTCAGTCAGTTTTAATTTGGTGCCTTCTACATGGGATCTGTGGCGTCCAGCAACAGGCAGCAGGGAGGCTGATCAGCCAATCAGATTGAAGAAGTCTCACAGACAGCAAAACAGGAAGTAAAAAGCAGGGAAGAGAAATCACATTTAAATCACTGTACAGAAAGCAAAATAAATATTGGGACATATGCATGGTAAGGGAGAAACGTAAATATCAGAAAAACTTTAAAAAAAAACATTATTTTATTCAAAATCTGCAATTTTTAAATCTTCTTCTGAGGGAATGAGACTCCACATTTGTGAAATTAGTTTTACATGGCCAGAGAGCTTGTTCAGCAGTAATTATGACTTAGTACGCCATTAAAAAATCAGTTACTCATGAATGAAGAAGGCTTAACATTTTCATTGGTTTTTACAGCGAGAATAGTTGAAGTTCATGACAAACTGGCCTCCTACTGTGCTGCAATGATTCGATGAAATCTGTGATTTCTAATGATTCCATTTGCGAAGACTGTAACAACGCACCATGTGGAGGAACAAGGTATCACAGATAGCAACTTCTGAATTTCCGCATTTAACTGCGCATGTGTAGATGCCAGAAATTGCTGCCAGTTTTACACAGTAATAATAGCGAGCGCTGGCAACCTCGCCATTAACACACCGCAAATTCCAGGCCATTGAATTCATAGACCAACAGACACACCTGGAAAACAAGTAAATAAATGGAGTAACAGATACACCATCAAATTAATAAGGGGCATAACAAATTAGTAAATGAATGGTGTAGAAGACAGATTAATATTCTGTGAATTAATATTCAAAGTCCACCAACAAGCAAATTCATGGAGCAGTAAGTGATGAATAAATGAATGGAAGAGCCGCCAAGGGGTCAGGGAACAAATCCGAATAGGATCAGAGAGAGTGGCGTTCAGGGATCATCAGGTCACAGGTCACTAGGCGCAATGTGGGGAGCCGCATGTTAATGAAAGGAAAGATTGCAAGTTTGTCTAGCAGGCACACCCTCTACTGAGCCTCTGCCATCCTTGTGCAAAATAAATAAGAGGGACCACTACCAATCCAATCATTCCCAATCATTCCAAGTTGATTCATCTCATAAATACTTAACTTGGCCATAATTAATTATATTATTGTTGATTCTTCCTTGGGTGATTTTTTTTTCTGAATTGCTCAGTGAAGCAACAGATCTTATTGTCTGCTATTACCTTCGGTTTCTCTCAGCATTCTCCAACCAGCCCATTGTAGAAACCCAACAGTTAAAATGGTGGCTGAGCAAGCGCGTTGGTAATGCAATAGGTAGCACAGACGGCTATTTTAACCACCCACCCACACAGTTCTCACCGGGTATTATTGGTCCTAAACTATTTTAAATGTGACATGGCAAACCAGTGCTGGCATTTTGGAAATCCTGCAGGAAGCCATGCGAGCCTATAAGGTATAATTCACCAACCTTGCACCCGTTTTTTCGGCGATATTTTGCTGCTTTTGGCAAAAATCAGTGATCCGCTAGTTTCACCGAAGTCTTACGCCGCCGTTTTTTAAATACCGCTGAAAAGCGGACCGCCGGCATGCAAGACTGGCAATACCGCTATCACCTTAGTTTGGTCTTTTGGCGCACCCGTATTCTGGGCGAAAAAAACACCCAAGAAAAACCTGTGTTGCAGCCCCAAGAACAGCGAAGATCTGCAAAAAAGGCAAGTTTTAGTTTTCATTTTTGAATTATTTTTCAGCGATTGAATAGTTAAGTGTCTTGTGAATGTTTTGTGATTTTTTATTCTTTGCAATTTAAAAAAAAATTTTTTTCCTCCCTCCCTAGGTCCAACTCATAGCAGTAATCGGCCTCGGACTAAATTTGGCGAGGATAGCGGTTTCCGCCGCGAATCCTCGTGCAACACTGATTTTTACCGCTGGATGCATTTTTTAACAAAACTTAGGCCTTTAAAAAAACGGTGGTGTGATTAGCGGTATTTTTGGCGAAAAATGCCGAAAAAATACTGCTATCACCAAAAGACGAATATTTAGCCCATACAAGATAATGGTAGATAGATTGACCCCTTACTGTCAACAAGGGGACACACTTTAAGAAGGTTGCGAGACACAGTCTGCTCATTTAAGACAGTAATTAGCAGCCTGTGAAGAACAACCATTAAGTCAATACCAAAATAACCCAGATGTTGCCCCCCAACCCCACCTCCAACATCCTGGGGGTCACCATTGACCAGAAACTTAACTGGACCAGCCACATAAATACTGTGGCTACAAGAGCAGGTCACAGGCTGGGTATTCTCACCTCCCGACTCCCCCAAAGCCCTTCCACCATTTACAAGGCACATGTCAGGAATATGATGGAATATTCTCCACTTGCCTGGATGAAGGCAGCTCCAACAACACTCAAGAAGCTCGACACCATCCAGGACAAAGCAGCCCGCTTGATCAGCACCCCATCCACCACCTTCAACATTCAATCCCTCCACCACCAGTACACCGAGGCTGCAGTACAAGGCTTCTTCGATAGTACCTCCCAAACCCACGACCTCTACCACCTAGAAGGACAAAGGCAGCAAGCGCCTGGTAACACCATCAGCTGAAAGTTCCTCTCCAAATTACACACCATTCTGACTTGGAAATATATTGCCATTCCGCCATCATCGCTGGGTTCAAATCCTGGAACTCCCTCCCTGATAGCTCTGTGGGAGTACCTTCACCACAAGGACTGCAGCGGTTCAAGAAGGCAGCTTACCACCACCTTCTCAAGGGCAATTAGGGATGGACAATAAATGTTGGCCTTGCCAGCGATTTCCACATCCCAGGAACAAATTTTATAAATGTGGGGGATGTGAATGACTAGAATTTGGCTAAAAAACTTTGGTTATGCAGCGGTCATAGAAATGGGAATAAATAAAGACTAAAGATGGCAGGACAGGCTAAGTGTCGGGAATGCCGTATGTGGGAGTTCGTTGACAGCAGGTCTATCCCGGACTCCTCGATCTGCAGGAAATGTCTCTGCCTTGAATCACATCGGGGCTCAAAGGTTTTGAGCTGGTGTGTAAGTTAGAGACTCTGAGAAACATAAGGGAGGGGGAGGAATTACTGGATGGTTTTAATCCAGAGAACAGTCACCACCCCCCCACCCCCCCAGAGGAAAGCACAGATTCAGGAAGGAGAGGATATGATTGTCCGGGAGCCAGGTAGCAGGGTCTTAGGAGAGGTTGAGAAAAGATGTCCCAGACACTAGTCCTGTCCATCAGGTAAATAAGAACGTAAGAAATAGAAGTAGGTGTAGGCCATTTAGCCGCTCGAACCTGCTCCACCATTCAATAAGATCATGGCTGATCTGATCTTTGCCTCAACTCCACTTTCCTGCCTGCTCCTCGTAACCCTTGACTCTCCTACAGTTCAAAAATCTGTCTATCTCCACCTTAAATATATTCAATGCTCTCCAGGGTAGAGAATTCCAAAGATTCATGAGCCTCAGAGAAGAAATCCCTCATATCTCCCTTTTTAATGGGCAACCCCTTATTCTGAAGCTAAGCCCCCCCCCCCCCCCCCAGTTCGAGATGCCCCCACGAGGGGAAACATCATTTCTGTATCTACCCAGTCAAGCCCCCTCAGAATATTATATGTTTCAATAAGTTCATCTCTCATTCTTCTCCAATCAGTATAGGTCCAACCTCCTCAACCTTTCTTCATAAGACAACCCGTCATCTCAGGAATCAACCTAGTCAACCTTCTCTGAACTGCCTCCAATGCAAGTATATCCCTCCTTAAATAAGGAGACCAAAACTGTATGCAGTACTCCAGGTGTAGTCTCACCAATGTCCTGTACAGCTGTAGCAAGACTTCCCTACTTTTATACTCCATCCTCCTTGTAATAAAGGCCAACAGTCCATTTGCCTTCCTAATTACTTGCTGTACCTGCATGCTAACTTTTTGTGTTTCATGTAAGTTAAGGAGTGATTTGGCCATAGTGGACTGGAAATAGCTACTTGTGGGTAAATCAGTGTCGAAACTGTGGGAGGATTTTAAGGAGGAGATCCGGAAGGCTCAGGCCAAACATGTGCCCTAAAAGGAAAAGGTTGGGAAAAATAATTCTAGAGCCTCTGGATGTCTAGGGACTTACAGGGGAGGATTAAGAAAAAAGGAACGCTTATGTCATATACCAATGGCTAAATATTATTGAATCTTTAGAGGAATATAGAAAGTTAAGAGGCAAAGTTAAAAAGGATATTAGGAATGCAAAGAGAGAGCACAAGAAATTCTTGGAAAATTAAGGAAAACCCTAAGATGTTCGATAAATATATTAAGACTAAGAGGGTAACTAAAGAAAGGGTAGGGCCTAATAGAGACCATGAGGGTAATCTTTGTGTGGAGGCGGAAGATGTTGGTAAGATTCTTAAAGAATACTTTGCATCTGTTTTCACAAAGGAAAGGAGTGTGATATTCTGGATGAGATAAATACAGCGAGAGAGGAAGTATTAAAGGGTTCAGCAGCTTTGAAAGTAGATAAGTCCCCAGGCCTGAATGAAATGCATCCCAAGCTGTTAAGCGAAGTAAAAGAGAAAATAGCAAAGGCCTTGACCATCATTTTTCAGTCCTCTTTGGATCTGGGCATAGTGCCGGAGGATTGGAGGACTGCTAATGTTGTACCCTTGTTTAAGAAGGGAGAAAGGACTAGGCCGAGTAATTACAAGCCTGTCAGCCTAACCTCAGTGGTGGGAAAATTATTGGAAAAAATCCTGAAAGACAGGCTAAATCTACATTTGGAAAGGCAAGGATTAATTAGGGACAGTCAGCACAAATTTATTAAGGGAAGATGGTGTTTGACTAACCTAATTGAATTTTTTGAGGAGGTAATGAAGAGGGTCGATGAGGGTAGCGCGTACGATATATTATATATTGACTTTAGCAAGGCTTTTGATAAGGTCCCGCATGGTCGACTGATCATGAAGGTTAAAACCCATGGGATCCAGGGCAAAGTGGCAAGCTGGATCCAAAATTGGCTTGGAGGTAGGAAGCAAACGGTGATGATTGACGGATGTTTTTGTGATTGGAAGGATGTTTCCAATGGGGTTCCGCAGGGCTTGCTTTTTGTGGTATATATCAATGATTTAGATTTGAATATAGGGAGGATGATTAAGAAGTTTGCAGATGACACTAAAATTGGCTGTGTGGCTGAGGAAAGTCATGGGCTGCAGGAGGATATCAATCTACTGGTCAGATGGGTAGAGCAATGGAAAAATGAATTTAATTCAGAGAAGTGTGATGTGATGCACTTTGGGAGGGCTAATAAGGAAAAGGTATACACATTAAGCAGTAGGCCACTTAATAGTGTAGATGAACAAAGGGGCTTGTCCACAGATCCCTGAAAGTAGCAGGCCAGGTGGATAAGGTGGTTAAGAAGGCATACGGGATACTTGCCTTTATTGACCGAGGTGTAGAATATAAGAGCAGGGAGGTTATACTTAAATTGTATAATACTTTGGTTAGGCCACAGCTGGAGTACTGCGTGCAGTTCTGGTCGCAGTATTATAGGATTGCACTAGAGAGGATGCAGAGGAGATTTACTAGGATGCTGCCAGGAATGGAGAATCTTAGCTATGAGGACAGATTGGATAGGCTGGGTTTGTTCTCATTGGAATAGAGGAAGTTGCGAGGAGACCTCATTGGGGTGTACAAAATATTGAGGGGCCTGGACATAGCGGATAGTAAGGGCTTATTTCTATTGGAAGGGTCTATTGCGAGGGGGCATAGTTTTAAGGTGGTTGGTGGAAGGTTTAGAGGGGATTTGAGGGGGAGGCTTCTTTACGCAGAGGGTTGTGGAGATCTGGAATTCTGCCTGCACGAGTGCTGGATGCAGAAACCCTCACCACTTTTAAGAGATGGTCGGATGGGCATTTAAAGTGCTGTAACCTGCAGGGTTACGGACCCAGAACTGGTAATTGGGATTAGACTGGATGACCTTTTGTTGGACGGCAGAGATATAATGGTAAGCACTACAGGGAATCGAATACGGCTTGGGTGATCTCCTGGACTAGTTTTGATCGCCTGGATGGGTCGGAGAGGAATTTTCCCAGATTTTGTCTCCCAAAATTGGTCTGGGTTTTTAATCTGGTTTTTGCCTCTCCCAGGAGATCATATGGCACCGGTTGGGGTGGAGTCTAGAATGTTTCAATATAAGGGGTGTCGCAGTTGTGTGAGGCGGACTGGTTGGACTGGATGCTCTTTGCCTTTCCGTCATTATTCATAGGGTTAGATGTAACCTTTAGGGCTGCTGACTAAGGGTTATGCGGCTCTTTGTCAGCCGGCGTGGACATGATAGGCCAAAATGGCCTCCTTCTGCGCTGTAAATTTCTATGTTTTTATGACCTCCAGATCCTTCTGTACCGCAGCATTTTGTAATCTCTCTCTATTTAAATAATGATTTGCTTCTTTATTTTTCCTTCTAAAGTGGATAACCTCACATTTTCCCACATTATACCCCATCTGCCAAATTTTACCCACTCACTTAGCCTATCTATATGCCTTTGCAGATTCTTTGAGTCCTCCTCACAACTTGCTTTCCCACCTATCTTTGTATAATCAGCAAATTTGGCTACATTGCACTCAGTCCTTCCATCCAAGTCATTACTATAGATTGTAAATAGTTGAGGCCCCAGCACTGATGGCACCCCACTCGTTACAGTTTATCCCGACTCTGTTTTCTGTTAGTTAGCCAATCCTCTATCCAGGCTAATATATTACCTCCAACCCCGTGAGCTCTTATCTTGTGCAGTAACCTTTTATGTGGCATCTTATCGAATGCCCTCTGGAAATCCAAATACACTACTGGTACCCCTTTATCCACCCTGCTCGTTACATCCTCAAAGAACTCTAGCAAATTTGTCAAACATGATTTCCCTTACATTATACCGTACTGACTCTGCTTGATTGTATTATGATTTTCTAAATATCCTGCTGCAACTTCCTTAATAATGGACTCCAGCCAATACAACGTACTCACTACCTGTGAGGACAAGGAGGGAGACTGCAGGGAGGACAGCCACAATGCAGACCACAGCACCATAGCTCAGAAGTTTGTCGAGGGGTGGTGGTGGTGGTGGTGGTGGGGGCGGGGGAGAACAGAATAGAAATGTGGCAGTGATGCGTGTTAGATAGCGTCCTCTGCAGCCACGAACGCAAGTTCCAAAGGGCGTGTTACCTTCCCGGTGCTAGGGTAAGGGCTACCTCGAGGTGCCTGGAGAGGAATTTGGAAAAGTAGGGGAAAAATACAGTTGTCCTGGTGAATGACGTAAAAAAACAACATAGGTAGGAACAGGGAGAAAGTCCTACTGAGGGAGTTAGGAACTAAATTAAAAAGCAAGAACTCGAGGGTAACAATCTCAATCGCTGCTCGAGCAACGTGCAAATTGGCATAGAGATGATCAGATCAGGAGAAATAACACGTGGCTAAAGGGCTGGTGTGGGAAAGAGGGGTTCTTTTTCATGGGACACTGGCAAGAGTATTGGCACAGATGGGCAGGAAGGAACTATACCGATGGGACGGGCTCCATCTGAACAGGAATGGAGCCAGTGTCCTCGCGGAAAAGGTAAATCGCGAGGTGGCAAAGGCTTTAAACTAGTAAGACAAAGGGGGGGGGGGGCGGCAGGGAAATCTACAAGAAATGAAACAAGCCGAAATATAAATGAAACAGAAAGGAGACCATAGGACAGACTGAACTAAGGGAGGGTATAAATGGTCAGGGAATAGAGAGTTATAGAACAGGAGTGTAAAAAGATGGTTAGAAATAAAATGAGGGGAACTGCTATTAAAAATGAGTTAAACTGTCTGTATAGCAATGCAGTGTTCATAATAAAACAGGGAAACTGGAGGTAGTAATATGTGGTGAGGAACCAGATACAGTAGGGATTACGGAGACATGGCGACAAAAAATTCAGGACTGGGAATTAAACATTGCAGCACACAACATATTTAGAAATGATACAGAGGGAAAGGGGGAGATAAAGTAGTGGTACTTATTAGAGATAGGATAATAGAAGTAGAAAAATGTAACGCAGCTATCAGTAAGACAGAAATAGAATCCATGTGGATAGAGATAAAAGATAATAACGGATCAATCACACTAATAGGGGTAGTCTACAGACCATCTAATAGTGGAATGGTGGTGGAGGAAGAAATACGCCAACAAATTAGGGAAATTAGTAAAAAAAAACATAAAATAATAATCATGGGGAATTTCAACTACCCTGAAATTAATTGCTTGAAGGGGTAGAAAGGGGATAAGGGAATGGAGTTCTTACAATGTGCACTGGACTCCTTTCTAACCCAGTATGCAAGAAACCTAACAACGGGGGATTCTACTGGATCTAGTAATGGGAAATGAACTAGAGCAGATAAGAGAAGTAAAAGTAGGGTAACATCTAAGCAACAGTGACCATAATATAATACGCTTTAAGATAATAATTAAGAAGGACTTAAGCATGACAAAGACCAGGGTAATAGATTGGAAAAAAGCTGATTTTGAAGGGCTGAGAATAGAACTTGGGAAAATAAAATTATAGACCAGTTAATCTAACATCTGTTGTTGGGAAATTACGAGTCTATAATTAAGGATACGGTAACTCAACACCTTGAAAATTTTCAGCTGATCAGAGAGACCCAGAATGGATTTGTGAAAGGTAGGTCATGCCTAACAAACCTGATTGAATATTTTGAAGAGGTGACTAAGTAGTAGACAGTACTAGTCTATGTATATTATTTATATGGATTTCCAGAGGCATTTGATAAAGTCCCTCCTAAGAGACTATGTTAGCTAAGTTTGAAGTCCATAGAGTTGAAGGCAAATTACTGACCTAATTAGGAAATTGGCTGACCGGCAAGAGACAGAGACTAAGGATAATGGGCAGGTACTTTAATTGTCAGAAACATAGAAAATAAGTGGAGTAGGCCATTCGGCCCCTCGAGCCATTCAATGAGTTCAAGGCTGAACATGCAACTTCAGTACCCCATTCCTGCTTTCTCGCCATACCCCTTGATCCCCCTAGTAGTAAGGACTACATCTAACTCCTTTTTGAATATATTTAGTGAATTAGCCTCAACAACTTTCTGTGGTAGAGAATTCCACAGGTTCACCACTCTCTGGGTGAAGAAGTTTCTCCTCATCTCGGTCCTAAATGGCTTACCCCTTATCCTTAGACTGTGACCCCTGGTTCTGGACTTCCCCAAGAATGGGAACATTCTTCCTGCATCTAACCTGTCTAAACCAGTCAGGATGTGACTAGTGGTGTCTTGCAGGGATCTGCGTTGGGCCCTCAACTATTCACAGTATTTATTAACGACTTAGATGATGGCATAGAAAGCCACATATCCAAATTTGCCGATGACACAAAGATAGGCGGCATTGTAGGCAGTCTAGATGAAGGCATAAAGTTACAAAAGGACATTGATAGATTAAGTGAATGGGCAAAGCTGTGGCAAATGGATTTCAATATAAGCAAATGTGAGGTCATCAATTTTGGACCGAAAAAGGCTAGAACAGGGTACTTTCTGAATGGTGAAAACCTAACAATAGTAGAGGACCAAAGAGTCTTGGGGGTCCAGGTATATAGATCATTAAAATGTCACAAACAAGTACAGAAAATAATCAAAAAGGCTAATGGAATGCTAGCCTTTATATCTAGAGGACTAGAATACAAGGGGGTAAAAGTTATGCAGCAGCTATACAAAGCCCTGGTTAGACCAAACCTCGAATACTGTGAGTAGTTCTGTGCACCACATCTTAGGAAAGATATATTGCAGCATAGGTTTACCAAAATAATACCCTGACTCCAAAAGTGAAATTACTAGGAGATTTTACACAAATTAGGGTTGTATTCCCTAGAATGTAGATTAAAGGGTGATTTGATCGAAGTTTCAAGATATTAAACAAAACAAATAGGGTAGATGGAGAGAAACTATTTCTGCTGGTTAGGGAGTCTAGGACTAGGGTGCATAGTCTAAAAATTAGAGCCAGACGTTTCAGGAGTGAAATCAGGAAACACCTGCACACCAAGGGTAGTAGATGTTTGGAACTCTCTTCCTCAAACACAAGATCAATTGTTCATTTTAAATCTTAGATTGATAAGATTTTGTCCAGCATTAAGGGAAATGGGCCAAAGGCGGATATATGGAGTTAGGTCGCAGATCAGCCGTGATCTCATTGAATGGCGCAACAGGCTCGATGGGTTGAATGGCCTACTTCTGTTCCTATGTTCCTAAAATGGATAACATTATTGGCAAACAATGATGTAGAACAGCAGTGGGAAATATTTAAAATGGTGTTCAAGAGTCCAGGAAAATATATATTCCGTTAAAAAACAAGAACTAAACACTATTGGGACACCATGAATGAATAAAGACACAAGGAAAAGATTGTGTGCAAGGAAAGAGGCATACATGAAGTACATAGACAGCAAGGGAGTGCATGACAAGGGAGAATACAAAGAGATTAGGAGCGAAGTAAAAAAAGTTAGGAAGGCAAAAAAGAACCATGAAATTAAATTATCCGGGAACATTAAACGAAATAGTAAAATATTCTACAGGCACATAAATTTAAAAAAAGGAAAGCCGGGATGAGAATAGGGCCACTAAGGGATGGACAGGATAAAATCACAGGCAGAGATATTAAATAATTACTTTGCTTCAGGTGGACATGATATCGGATGATGAGATTAGAACAGATATAAACCACATTTAAAATGAGAAATATTAAATAAACTAATCAAACTCAAGAGGATAAAACCCCTGAACGTGCATTTTAAAAGAATCTAGAAGAGATAGCAGAGGCAGTATTACACATACCTAACAATTATTTAGAAAAAGATATAATGCCAGAGGACTGGCGGATAGCCAACGTTACACTTGTATTTAAAAAGGAACGATAGACCTGTCAGCTTAACATCTGTGGTCGGAAAAATAATGGAATCCCTACGAAACGAGAAACATCTAAAAACCAAAAATATAATTATCAATTAGCAGCATGGATTTCAAAAGAGAAAGTGTTGCTTGTCCAACCTCATTGAATTCTTTGAAGTGGTAACAGAGAAAGTAGACAAGGCTATTGCAGCAGATGTAATTTATCTAGATTTCCAAAAGACCTTCGATAAGGTGCCACATAATAGACTAATGAATAAAGATAGGGCATGCAGAGTGAGGAGTCAAGTAACAGAATGGATAGCTAGCTGGCTGCAAGACAGAGAGAGCAGAGAGTAGGGCTAAAGAGTAGCTAGTCAGAGTGGCAGAAGGTAGAAAGTGGGATCCTACAAGGATCGATGCTAGGACCAATGTTGTTCACAATTTATATTAATGACATAAGACTTTGGAATCAAAAATACAATTTCTAAGTTTATGGATGACACCAAATTTGGAGGGGGGGGGGGAAGTCAATACTAAGGAGGACTGCAACAAATTACAAGACAATATTAATAAACTTGCAAAATGGGCATATAAATGGAAATTAATTTCAACACAGATAATTGTGGTGCATTATATTTTGCCAAGAAAAATAGCGAGATCACACGTTACTTGAAAAATAAGAATCTAAATGGGATAGAGGATCAAAGGGATCTGGGAGTACAAATCCACAATTCAGTAAAAGTAGCTACACAGGTTAATAAGGCCATAAAAAAGCAAACCAATCACTGGGGTTTATTTCTAGGGGGATAGAATTGAAAAGTAGAGATGTTACGCTCAACTTGTATCAAACGTTGGTTAGACCACACTTGGAATTCTGTGTACAGTTCCTGCGGAGCAGGCTCAAGGGGCTTTACCGCCTACTACTGCTCCTAATTCTTATGTTTTTATGTTCTGGTCACCATATGATAAAAAGGATATGGAGGCACGGGTGAGGGTGCAAAAAAGATTTACAAGGATAGCAGAAATGCAAGATTATACCTATCAAGAAAGGATGAACAGGCTAAGGGGTGAGCTAATAGAGATCTTTAAAATTATGAAAGTGTAGACTCAGACAGAATGTTTCCACTTGTGGGGAAGAGCAAAACTAGATGCCATTAATATAAGATAGTCACCAAGAAATCAAATAGGAATTCAAAAGAAACTTCTTTACCCAAAGAATGTGGGACTCACGACCACAGGGAGTGGTTGAGGTGAATAGTATAGATGCATTGAAGGGGAGGCTAGATCAGCATTTGAGGGAGAACAAAATAGAGGGTTATGCTGATGGAGTTAGATGAGGAAGGATGAGAGGAAGATCGAGTGGAGCATAAATGGCAGAATGGACTGGTTGTGCGGAAGGGTCTGTTTCTGTGCTGTACATTCTATGTAATTCTATTGATTCATGCCATTCGATGAATTCGGTAATGACACAGATACTGAAGAGATTACAAACAAACGATTCAAGAAAGAGTAGCTCAGAACAGTGCAACGCAAAGCTGGCCTCATGAATACAGTGCAGGCAACTGCAGTAGTTGATGACCAAGTTGCACATGCTCTGCGACACCCCATACTTGGACAGATCGCCTCCAAGCACTACAAAGCTAGGTGCACCTACAGCAATCAGCGTTGCTACGGGTTTCACAGTCCAGGGAGGCCTGGATAGCACTTACCAAGGACGGTTGGAGAAGGTGCAACCTGTCAACCATGCCCAAGGACTCACACAGAAAGCTCACCCGTCACCTAACAAACCAATCATAAGCCGGTTTCCTTAAAGGAACAATTCCCAACTATTTTTTTTGACCATTCTTCTGTCAGTCATTTGCAGCATTGAGGTGCATCAAACACTGACAAGCACTGCACAAAGGTGCACAGCTGCACCCAGGCTTTCCCATGACTCCCTCCAGATGCTTATGGAGGAAGTCACAGCACGCAGGGAGGTTCTCTTCCATTCCAATGGACAGAAGAGACTTGTCCAGGAGATGAACGCTGCCTGGTTGCACATTGCACATGTGGGAACAAACAGAGATGTCGTCTGGAGGAGCTGGCTGCAGTGGCGCAAACCTTTCAATGATCTCAGTAGATCACAAAACGTTGCTGCAAAGCCACAGTCAACCTCATCCTGCTGTGCCCCTTATTACATCCCCATCACTCTGCCTTCCCTACTCTACCCCTGCACATCTTTACTTACACCAACTTACCTTGCACCTCCACCCATCCCTCTTTATCCACATCATCATTTCCCCATTTCACTAGCTACCCCAGACACTTACCTTCAACCTTGTCCAATTATGCTGACTAACAACACACAAGGGTAGGCACTTGGGTCCTTTGGTCAATGTTCATGTATAGTTAATCTTAATGTGTTGTCAAACATTGAAATCTTTATTTTCAGCACTCTGCGCTCTTGGACAGATTTATGGGCACTTTTGAAAGTGGTTTAGTGAGCTCTAGTAAATGGTGAGTCATAAGAGTAACCCCCCCCCGCCTCAATGGTGATGAGTGTGAAAGGAATGGGTTGGACATTGCAGGGATGCTTTGTGAAGTGGTGCCAACCTGGCACATCATGTAGCAGTCAGGGTGCACAGCGTGAAGTGAAGTAATTGTAGCCATGGTGAAGTCATCACTGGCCTCCCGGGTAGCAATATGGTCGGGTGCTTGCTGATGTCCTGTGCAGCATCAGGTGATTGCGGAGAAGGTTGGTGTTACCGTTGGTGATACTGGTGTATTTAGTGATGTTGGTGTTGGGGCTGATCGTGGTGGGATTCTGAGGAACAAGGTGAGATATTTTTCAAGGGCACTGATGCTGCTGCAATCGATGGCAGGTGAGGTTGAGATGACAGAAGCGATCTGTCAATGGTGAAAGTAACTAGTGGGGTGCCGCAGGGATCAGTGCTAGGACCCCAACTATTTACAATCTATATTAACGACTTGGATGAAGGGACCGAGTGTAACGTAGCCAAGTTTGCTGACGATACAAAGATGGGAGGAAAAGCAATGTGTGAGGAGCACACAAAAAATCTGTAAAAGGACACAGACAGGCTAAATGAGTGGGCAAAAATTTGGCAGATGGAGTATAATGTTGGAAAGTGTGAGGTTATGCACTTTGGCAGAAAAAGAAATCAAAGAGCAACTTATTATTTAAATGAGAAAAATTGCTAAGTGCTGCAAAGTACCTGGGGGTCCTGGTACATGAAACACAAAAGATTAGTATGTAGGTACAGCAAGTGATCAGGAAGGCCAATCGAAGCTTGGCCTTTATTGCAAAGGGGATGGAGTACAAAAGCAAGGCAGTCTTGCTACAGTTATACAGGGTATTAGTGAGGCCACACCTGGAATACTGCGTAGTTTTGGTTTCCATATTTAAGAAAGGATATACTTGCTTTGGAGGCAATTTAGAGAAGGTTCACTAGGTTGATTCTGGAAATGAGGGGGTTGATTTATGAGGAAAGGTTGAGTAGGTTGGGCCTCTACTCATTGGAATTCAGAAGAATGAGAGGTGATCTTATCGAAACGTATAAGATTATGAGGGGGCTTGACAAGGTGGATGCAGAGAGGATGTTTCCACTGATGGGGGAGACTAGAACTAGGGGGCACAATCTTAGAATAAGGGGCCACCCATTTAGGACTGAGATGAGGAGCAATTTTTCTCAGAAGGTTGTGAATCTGTGGAATTCGCTGCCTCAGAGAGCTGTGAAACTGGGTCACTGAATAAATCTAAGACAGAGATAGACAGTTTCTTAACCGATAAGGGAATCGTCATCATCATCATCATCATCGGCTGTCCCTCGAAACGAGGAAAAAAGGATGAGTTCACAAGTGTTTCAATGAAAGACCTAATATTCCAGGTCCTGAACTACATCCTGAAGGGTCGAACATGCCTGTGCGAGGATTTTTTTAATGTGTGATGGCCATTGCACACCAGCCACCACATGGGCTTGACAGAGCTAGGTCATGGTCCAGTGGCAAGAGTTATCCAAGACGACTGGAGACCTGCTCTGCTGCACAGACCTAGTGCACACACATATCGCAGTGTGGGGGCTGGCCCGTGCTGCCCCTGGGTACCTGGCCCCGAACTCACGCTTCTCCTGGACCCCGATCACATCTCTCCGCAGTCTCTACCCAAGCTCCAATCACCGACCTGGACCTTGATGACGTCATTCTTCACTGCCATCGCCCTGCTGCATCAGCTTGCGCTGCTCCCTGAAGCAACATGCCTCCACGCTGCGCCTGGGCCGCCACACCTCCATTCCTTTTATGGCCCTGACCTGCCGCTGGTGTTCTCATGCAGGTCGGGGCCTCCACGCTGCTCCTGCTCCTTTTATGGCCCTGACCTGCCGCTGGTGTTCTCACGCCGGTCACTAAGGGAATAAGGGGTTATGGGGAGCTGGCAGGGAAGTAGACCCGAGTCCATGATCTGATCAGCCATGATCATATTACATGGCGGAGCAGATTCGAGGGGCCATATGGCCTACTCCTGCTCCGATTTCTTATGTTCTCATGTAAGGAGGTGATAGTGAATCGAAAGTTCACTGCAAACACTCCCAAAATGCATACAGCTCTTCCAAATCCTGAAGGCTTCAGCTTCTGACATTGGAAAGTGAACAGCTGTGAAATGTTAGCTTTTATATCACTTCTGCAGCTGTCAACTAACCAAAGTAAGAGAGTCACCGAGAACCCGACTCCACTTATCTGGCGTGAAACCCGAGGCCCGTCAAAAGGTTGGTAAAATTTTAATTGCCTGCTTTTAACCATCTTAAACTACCATTTAAGTACCTTTTAATTATGTAAATTACCTGTCCCACTGTTTGCTGTTGGGTCTGCGATCCGAACGCAGATATGACAGTTCAGAAACTCTGAGGCAGGTCCAAAGCGGGATCCCGACCCGCTGTGAATCAGGGCCATTTTGACAGCAGGCCGGCCTCCCAACCCACACTCGCAGGGTTAGGAAGATTCTAGCCCATGAATCACTTCCTTCCAATTCGAGTAGATACCCATTATCCCGACTCTCTGTCTTCTTTCTTAAGCTGTCCCCTGGAGTCGAGGATGAGTTGCTTCCACACGATGAGTTCTAAGGTGAGACTACAGTCTCAGTCACAGGTGGGGCAGGTGGTGGTTGAAGGGACGGGTGAGTGGGGTGCTTGGTTTGTCATACGCTCCTTCCACTGTTTGTACTTGGCTTCCACGTGCTCCCGACGAAGTGACTCGAAGTGTTTTGCGCCTTCCCGGATGCTTTTCCTCCACTTTGAGCGATCTTGGGCCAGGGATTCCCAAGAGTCGATGGGGATGTTACATTTTTTCAAGGATGCTTTGAGGATGTCCTTGAAGCGTTTTCTCTGTCCTCCTGGGACTCGTTTGCCGTGATGGAGCTCAGAGTAGAGTGTTTGTTTCAGGAGTCTAGTATCAGGCATGCGGATAATGTGGTCCATCCATCGGAGCTGATCGAGCGTGGTCAATGCTTCGATACTGGGGATGTTGGCCTGAGAGAGAACATGGATGTTGGTGCGCCTATCCAGGATTTTGCGGAGGCAGCATTGGTGGTACTTCTCCAGTGCTATGAGGAGCCTACTGTACATAGTCCATGTCTCTGAAGCATATAGGAGGGCGGGTATCGCTATTGCTCTGTAGACCACGAGCTTGGTGCTGGGTTTGCGATCCTGGTCTTCGAATACTCTTTTCCTCAGGCAACCGAAGGCTGCGCTGGCACACTGAAGGCGGTGTTGGACTTAGATGTCTGTCCTTGCTGACAGTAGGCTCCCGAGGTATGGAAAGTGGTCCACATTGTTCAAGGTCTCGTCATGGATCTTGATAATCGGAGGGGCAGTGCTGTGTGGTGGGGGCAGGTTGGTAGAGAACCTTTGTCTTATGAATGTTTAATGTAAGGCCCAGACTCTCGAACGCTTCGGTGAAGGTGTCAACAATGGTTTCGAGTTCGGCCTTCAAGTGTGCATAAACGCAAGTGTCGTCTGCATACTGTAATTCAATGACAGAGGTTGGAACAACTTTGGATCTGGACTGGAGGCGCCGAGGGCTGAACAATTTCCCGCTTGTCCTGTGGATTAACTCCACTCCAGCGGGGAGCTTGTTAAAGGTGTGATGAAGCACTGCAGTGAGGAAGAGTGAAAAGAGCGTTGGTGCGATGACAGTCTTGTTCGACCCCGGTGTTCATTTGCATTGAGTGTGTGGTGGATCCGTTGCTAAGGATCACGGCTTGCATGTCATCGCGAAGCAGGCAGAGGATGTTGACAAATTTTTGAGGGCAGCCAAATTTGAGACGGACACTCCATAATCCCTCACGGTTGACAAGAGTCGAAGGCCTTTGTGAGGTCAAAGAAGGCCACGTACAGAGGTTGATGCTGCTTCCTACATTTTTCTTGGATTTGTCACATGGTAAAGATCATGGCCGTTGTGCCCTTTTGTGGGAGGAATCTGTACTGCGACTATGGGAGCTTACAAACTGCACCAAGCTCAATGTGCTCACCCACACTGCGATCTCTGAAAATCAGGGTGCGAGGACCCAAGGGAGGGAGGCTGGGAGTGGGAATATGTATGTGCGTGTGTGCTAGGCCCATGCAGCAATCATCTTGATCCCCCTGACAGTGAACCAAGACCTTGCTCTGTCAAGTTCATGTGGTGTGCAACGGCCACTCCACGTTAAAATAATTCATGCACAGGCATCTTCCACTCTCTAGAATGAAGATCAGGACCTGGAACATCAGGACCCTCATGGACAACCCCATCAACAAACCTGAACGTCGCACTGCTATCACTGCCCGGGAACGCAGACGTTTCGCCATCGACATTGCTCCCCGAGCGAGACACGGCAGGCAGGAGAAAGCCAGCTCAAGGAACAAGGTGATGTATACACCTTCTTCTGGAAAGGCATACCAGAAGATGAACACTGCCTCCACGGGGTGGGCTTCACCATTAAAAATGAGCTAGTTTGGCAACTTAGAGCCTCCCCTTGCAGGATAAGCAAACGCCTCATACTAACTCAGAACCACTACGCAAGGGTAATAAGTGTGTACACCCCAACCCTGGAAGCTACGGACAAGGCCAAAGAGGAATTCTACTCCAGCCTTGAAGAATCCCTGTCCGGAGTCCCAACGGGCGACAAGCTGATTCTCCTTGGTGACTTTAATGCTGGAGTTGAAAAGGACACAGTCCTCTGGAGAGATGTGATTGGCAGTAAAGGGGTATGGAAAACCAACTCCAATGGTATTCCTCCTCCTGACGAAATGCTTAGAACATGGTCTTGTCATAACCAACAACTTGTTTCATCAGAGCGACAAGTACAAAGCCTCATGGCAACACCCTCGCCCCAGGCACTGGTATTTGTTCGACTATGCCATCATTCGAGCGAGGGACTACAAAGATGTCCGCATCACCCGCGCCATGACAGAAGCTGACGACTGCTGGACTAATCTGCTCGGTTATCTCCATCAGTGTAGCCACAAAACGGCGTCGGCGGCAACAGAAATGCTGTCACAGAAAAGTCAACGCTGAAGCACTCAAAAGATCCTGTAAAGAAAGCCCTATTCAATCAACGCCTCACAGCCAACCTGATGACTTCCAATGAACCGGAACCGCAGGGCATCCATTGTGCCTGGTCTGCGCTCAAAACATAGAAAATAGGTGCAGGAGTAGGCCATTTGGCCCTTCGAGGCTGCACCACCATTCAATATGATCATGGTTGATCATGCAACTTCAGTACCCCATTCCTGCTTTCTCTCCATACCCCTTGATCCCTTTAACCGTGAGGGCCTTTTGAAAATATCTAACGAACTGGCCTCAACAACTTTCTGTGGTAGAGAATTCCACAGGTTCACAACTCTCTGGGTGAAGAAGTTTCTCCTCATTTCGGTCCTAAATGGCTTACCCCTTATCCTTAGACTGTGACCCCTGGTTCTGGACTTCCCCAACATCAGGAACATTCTTCCTGCATCCAACCTGTCCAATCCCATCAGAATTTTATATGTTTCTATGCGATCCCCTTTCATTCTTCTAAATTCTAATGAATATAAGCCTGGTCGATCCAGTCTTTCTTCATATGTCAGTCCTGCCATCCCGGGAATCAGTCTGGTGAACCTTCGCTGCACCCTCAATAGCAAGAGTATCGTTCCTCAGATTAGGAGACCAAAACTGCACACAATACTCAAGCTGTGGCCTCACCAAGGCCCCGTTAAACTGCAGTACGACCTCCCTACTCCAATACTCAAATTCTCTTGCTATGAAGGATAACATGCCATAGAAACATAGAAAATAGGTGCAGGAGTAGGCCATTCGGCCCTTCGAGCCTGCACCACCGTTCAATAAGATCATGGCTGATCATTCACCTCAGTACCCCTTTCCTGCTTTCTCTCCATACACCTTGATCCCTTTAGCCGTAAGTGCCATATCTAACTCCCTCTTGAATATATTCAATGAACTGGCATCAACAACTCTGCGGTAGGGAATTCCACAGGTTCACAACTCTCTGAGTGAAGAGGTTTCTCCTCATCTCAGTCCTAAATGGCTTAACCCTTATCCTTAGACTGTGACCCCTGGTTCTGGACTTCCCCAACATCGGGGAACATTCTTCCGACATCCAACCTGTCCAATCCCGTCAGAATTTTATATGTTTCTATAAGATCCCCTCTCATTCTTCTAAATTCCAGTGAATATAAGCCTGGTCGATCCAGTCTTTCTTCACATGTCATTCCTGCCATCCCGGGAATTAGTCTGGTGAACCTTCGCTGCACTCCCTCAATAGCAAGAACGTCCTCCTTCAGAAAAGGAGACCAAAACTGAACACAATATTCCAGGTGAGGCCTCACCAAGGCCCTGTACAACTGCAGTAAGACCTCCCTGCTCCTATACTCAAATCCCCTAGCTATGAAGGCCAACATACCATTTGCCTTCTTCACCGCCTGCTGTACCTGCATGCCAACTTTCAATGACTGATGTACCATGACACCCAGATCTCGTTGCACCTCCCCTTTTCCTAATCTGTTGCCATTCAGGTAATATTCTGCCTTCCTGTTTTTGCCAAAAAAGTGGCTAACCTCACATTTATCTACATTATACTGCATCTGCCATGCATTTGCCCACTCACCTAACCTGTCCAAGTCACCCTGCAGCCTCTTAGCATCCTCCTCATAGTTCACACTGCCACCCAGCTTAGTGTCATCTGCAAACTTGGAGATATTACATTCAATTCCTTCATCTAAATCATTAATGTATATTGTAAATAGCTGGGGTCCCAGCACTGAACCTTGTAGTACCCCACTAGTCACTGCCTGCCATTCTGAAAAGGACCCATTTATTCCTACTCTTCACTTCCTGTCTGCCAACCAGTTCTCTATCCACATCAATACATTACCCCCAATACCATGTGCTTTAATTCTGCACACTAATCTCTTGTGTGGGACATTGTCAAAGGCCTTTTGAAAGTCCAAATACACCACATCCACTGGTTCGCCCTTGTCCACTCTAGTAGCTACATCCTCAAAAAACTCGAGAAGATTTGTCAAGCATGATTTTCCTTTCATAAATCCATGCTGACTTGGACCGATACTGTCACTGCTTTCCAAATGTGCTGCTATTACATCTTTAATAATTGATTACAAATTTTCCTCACTACCGATGTCAGGCTAACCGGTCTATAATTCCGTTTTCTCTCTCCCTCCTTTTTTAAAAAGTGGGGTTACCCTCCAATCCATAGGAACTCATCCAGAGTTGATAGAATGTTGGAAAATGACCACCAATGCATCCACTATTTCTAGGGCCACTTCCTTAAATACTCTCGGATGCAGAATATCAGGCCCTAGGGATTTATTGGCCTTCAATCCCATCAATTTCCCTAACACAATTTCCTGATTAATAAGGATTTCCTTCAGTTCTTCCTTCTCGCTAGACCCTCGGACCTCTAGTATTTCTGGAAGGTTATTTGTGTCTTCCTTAGTGAAGACAGAACCAAAGTATTTGTTCAATTGGTCTGCCATTTCTTTGGTCCCCATTATAAATTCACCTGATTCTGACTACAAGGGACCTACATTTGTCTTCACTAATCTTTTTCTCTTCACATATCTATAGAAGTTTTTGCAGTCAGTTTTTATGTTCCCTGCAAGCTTACTCTCAGACTCAACTTTCCCCCTCCTAATTAAACAGTGTGTCCTCCTCTGCTGAATTCTAAATTTTTCCCAGTCCTCAGGTTTGCTGCTTTTTCTGGCCAATTTATATGCCTCTTCCCTGGTTTAACACTATCCCTAATTTCCCTTGTTAGCGAAGATTGAGCCACCTTCCCAGTTTTATTTTTATGCTAGACAGGGATGTACAATTGTTGAAGTTCATTCACGTGATCTTTCATCGATGTCTGCCATTACCTATCCAGCGTCAACCCTTTAAGTATCATTCGCCAGTCTATTCTAGCCAATTCACATCTCATGCCATCGAAGTTACCTTTCTTTACGATCAGGACCCTAGTTTCTGAATTAACTGTGTCACTCTCCATCTTAATAAAGAATTCTACCATATTATGGTCACTCTTCCCCAAGGGGCCTCGCACAAGATTGCTAATTAATCCTCTCATTACACAACACCCAGTCTAGTATGGCCAGCTCTCTAGTTGGTTCCTCGACATATTGGTCAAGAAAACCATCCCGAATACACTCCAGGAAATCCTCCTTCACTGTATTGCTACCAGTTTGGTTAGCCCAATCTATATGTAGATTAAAGTCACCCATGATAACTGCTGTACCTTTATTGCATGCATCCCTAATTTCCTGTTTGATGCCATCCCCAACCTCACTTGGTGGTCTATACACAATTCCCACTAACATTTTCTGCCCTTTGGTGTTCTGCAGCTCTACCCATACAGATTCCACATCATCCAAGCTAATGTCCTTCCTTACTATTGTGTTAATCTCCTCTTTAACCAGCAACGCTACCCCACCTTCTTTTTCTTTCTGTCTATCCTTCCTGAATATTGAATACCCCTGGATGTTGAGTTCCCAGCCTTGGTCACCCTGGAGCCATGTCTCCGCAATCCCAATTATATCATATCCGTTAACAGCTGTCTGCGCAGTTACTTCATCCACCTTATTACGAATGCTCCTCGCATTGAGACACAGAGCCTTCAGGCTCGTTTTTTAACACTCTTTGTCCTTTTAGAATTATGTTGTGATGTGGTCCTTTTTGATTTTTGCCTTTGATTTCTCTGCCTTCCACTTTTCCTCATCTCCTTTCTACCTTTTGCTTTTGCCCCCATTTTACTTCCCTCTGTCTCCCTACATAGATTCCCATCCCCTTGCCAGATTAGTTTAAACCCTCCATAACAGTACTAACAAACACTCCCCCTAGGACATCGGTTCCGGTCCTGCCCAGGTGCAGACCGTCCAGTTTGTACTGGTCCCACCTCCCCCAGAACCGGTTCCAATGTCCCAGCAATTTGAATCCCTCCCTCTTACACCATTCCTCAAGCCATGTATTCATCTTAACTATCCTGCTATTTCTACTCTGACTATAATTACCACCATAATTAGCACCTGTGAAGAGACTCTTGGTTACTCTATCAGAAAACATCAAGACAGGTTCGATGAGAACGGCCAGGTGATCCAGGAGTTAATGAACCACAAACGGAAGGCATTCTTGAATTGGAAACAACATCACAGCTTGAGAGAAAGAAAGCAGATCTACAGACAACTAAAGACCAAGGTCCAACAAAAAACTCATGACCTAAAGAACAGATGGTGGGTGGAAAAAGCGCAGGAGATCCAGCAAATAGCCGACAATCACGACGTGCATGGAAGTTTTTGCGCAATCAAGATCACCTACGACCCAAGCACTCAAGGTCCTGTCCCACTGAGAGCTAAGAACGGAGAGGTGCTCATCAAGGACAGAGAGGCTGTCAGTGCTCGCTGGAAGGAGCACTTCGAAGATCTCCTTAACCAAGACCCTGTCTTTGACGCGAGTGTCCTTGACTCCATCCCACAGCATGCTACCCACCATCACCTCGGCACAATCCCAGCCCGACATGAGGTTGAAAAGGCCATTCAACAATTGAAAAACAACAAGGCCTCAGGAGTAGATGGAATCCCCCCCCCAAAGTACTAAAACATAGCGGATAAGTACTCTTGCCACGAATCCATGACCTCATCTCTCATCTGGAAGGAGGAGAGCATGCCAGGAGATCTCAGAGACGCCGTAATCGTGACCATCTTCAAGAAAGGTGACAAGTCCGATTGCGGTAATTACAGAGGAGTTTCCCTGCTGTCTGCCACAGGGAAAATTATAGCAAGAATCCTCCTCTATCATCTCTTCCCAGTGGCTGAAGAGCTCCTCCCAGAGTCTGTCTTCTACTGCCTAACCAACATTCTAACCAGATCAATAATTTTCCTTCAATTCCATGAGTTTTAATTTTAGCTAACAGTCACTTTTGTGGAACCTTATTGAATGCCTTCTGGAAGTCCATATAAACTACATCCATAGACATTCCCTTGTCTACTACTTTACTTCCTAAAAAAAATCAATTAGGTTAGTTAGACATGACCTACCATTTATAAATCCATGTTGGCTCTCTCTAATCAGCTCAAATTTCTCTAAGTGCTCAGTCATTCTGTCCTTAGTTAAAGATTCCAATAACTTGCCCACAACAGATGTTAGACTAACAGGTCTATAATTTCCTGGTTTCTCTCGGTTACCTTCAAGTAGAAATAGCTTTATCTTACCTGCTCGATGGGGAGATCTGGGAGGCCACATGGTACACTGTCCAGCTGGGAACAGTGTGTGCCGTGCATAAGGTATGGCTACCTTGTCTAACTGATGTACCTACAAGCAGAGACAGCCTGTGGTGGATCCCAGATTCAGCACCAGTTACCATCCTGGGACAAATCTGAGGGTGCACTGGCAATTCAGGACCCATCATTGGAGCAGGCATAGCCTGCCATACAACACACAAATTTGTAGTTGGTGCAAGAGGTCAGAGGTGCCAAGTAAAGGAGTTACACACCTCTTGGACAAGTTTCCATGCAGCATATGGGCTCCCGAAAGATGGGGGCGGGGTGGAGGAGGGCAATGCAGGCATGTTGCTGCACCTAGTGAAAAGTAGTCTTCACAAGCAACCTGCCTGGAGGAACACACATCTGTCACGGTTCAGGATTCTGTACGCATTTTTTTAATAAAAAAAAAGACTGGAACATTTTTAACATATGGTTTGGGCAGAAGGTGGCCTGAAAGAGAGTAGTTCTCCCAGAAAGCCCCATACTGAGTTGGCCATTCATAGGCAAGAGATGATTTAATTGCAGAATTCATTTCAACTCTAATGCATAGGTCTTACTATAGAATAGCTTCAGGGGTTCAGACAGAAAGAGACTTTCAAAAGATATAAAGTAAAAATAAATTAGATAAATACAAATACTTAAATAAACAATAACTTATTGCAGTAAATAATAAAAAGAATTTCTAGGATGGATGCACAGCTTCAGCATGACAGCCTCATACAAACACTACCGATATTGCAATATAATACAGCATGGATACAAAATTGGCGAAAGGATAGAAAATAGTGGTGAACGGCTATCTTTCAGATGGAAAGTGGTGTACAGTGGTGTTCCCCAAGGTTCTGGTACTTGGACCACCACTGTTTTTGATATACATGAATGACTTGGACTTATGGGTATAATTTCAAAATTTGCAAATGACACAAAACTTGAAAGTGCAATAAACAGAGAGGAAGATAATAATAGACTTCAAGAAGACATAGATAGACTGGTGGAATGGGCAGACACATGGCAGATGACTTTCAACACAGAGTTGTGAGGTGATACATTTTAGTAGGGAGAATGAGGAGAGTCCATACATACTAAATGGTACAATTTTAAAGTGGGTGCAAGGAGAGAGAGACCTGGGGTGCTTGTACACAAATCTTTGAAGGTAGCAGGATAGATTAACAAAGCAGCTAAGAAGACAAATGGAATCCTGGACTTTATAAACAGAGGCAGAGAGTACAAAAGCAAGGAAGTTATGCTAATTTTATATCCCAGCTGGAGTAGTGTGTCCAATTCTGGGCATCAAACTTTAAGAAGGACGTGAAGGCTTTAGAGAGGGTACAGAATGGTTACTAGAATAGTTCCAGGGATGAGGGAATAGAGTTACGTGGATAGACTGGAGAACAACGGGGGTTGTTCTCCTTGGAGCAGAGAAAGTTAAGAGGAGATTTGATAGAAGTGTTTAAAAACTTGAAGGGTTTAGATAAGGTAAATAAGAAGAAACTGTTTCCAATGACCGAAGGGTCGATAACGAGAGTGCACAGATTTAAGGTGATTGGCAAAGAACCAGAGGCAACATGAGGAAATACTTTTTCACGCAACGAGTGGTTAGGATTTGGAATGCACTTCCTGACAGGGTGATGGATACAGAATCAAGAGTAGCCTTCAAAAGGAAATTGAATACATAAAGGAGAAATTTGTGGAATAATCAAGTCCAGAAGCAACAAAGGCATAGATGCTTTTTTAAATCGTTGTTGTTGATGTAAAGTAGTCTAGTGTTCAACCCAAGAGTAGCAGTATAACTCAAAATGAAGCCTTCAGGCATAAAATTCTACTTTGGAGCCTGTATCACTGATTTGAGTTCCAAAAGCATGCAGCGAAGTCCAGCCTAAATTTGTGTAGTGACGCTTCCAGGAAGAATTAATAGATGGTACCTTAACATTTCCAGTCTTAGGGATCTGCAGTTTCTGAATGAGACTTGGAACTGCCCGTCTTCTTTAGGGGTTTAATCATATTTCTGGGATATATCCCATCCTTCTCAGTGAGAATGCATTTACAACTTTGCTTGTGAAAATGACTGTTTTTGTTTCCAGTAAGTGGAAAAAATTCACTTCCCAAGCACACTTGAGAGTGCTACTTCCTAGGTTGGAATCAATCTAAATTCAACATTGAGGTTTTTGGTGATCTTCAGCAGTAGCCTAGATTCTCTCTTGGACTTTAAGGTAGAATATCCACTTTTACCGATTTGAAGAGAGGTTGGATGACTCTTCCTGGGATAGCTCGAAGAGATTGTTCAAAGAAATAAATTTAGAGTTTCATCAATTATAAATTTGAGCTATGTAACTTGCAAGGTGCACTTCATTTTGTATTAATGAATACCTTACTGACTTGCCACTTTCTTGTTTGGATGACGATGCTCTATTGGATTCTCCCATCACCTTGGAAGAGATTCTTACAAACTAGCCAGCTTCATGGCAAAGTGAATACATGGCTGACTTAGTTTTATTTAAAAACCTTAAAATTGTCTGCCCTCTACTATGTTTGAGTACATTAGTAAGAACTTATTAACCCCCATTAGTTGGAGGGATGCTGATCTTCTATTGAAGAAAGGAAGCACCCTCTGTGTCAGTGTCAGCTGTGGCTCAGTTGGTAGCACCATTGCCCGAGTCAGAAGGGTGTGGGTTCAAGTTCCATTCCAAAGACTTAAACACACAAATCCAGTGTAGTACTGAGGGAGTTCTGTACTGTCGGAGGTGCCGTCTTTCAGATGAGACGTTAAACCAAGGCCTCGTCTGCTCCCTCAGGTAGATGTAAAAGAACCCATGGCATTATTTTGAAGACGACCAGGGGAGTTATCCCCGGTGTCCTGGCCAATATTTATCCCTCAATCAACATCACAAAAAATTATCTGGTCATTATTTGTGGGTGCAAATTGGCTGCCGCGTTTCCTACATTACAACAGTGACTACACTTCAAAAAGTATTTCATTAGCTATAAAGCACTTTGAGATGTCTGGTGGTCATGAAAGGCGCTATATAAATGCAAGTCTTTCTTTTTCTGGGCAATTCTTCCTATAGAGCAATATCACCACTGAATTGATTGTAACATTTTATCACTATTTTTCACAGAAGCATTTGGTTTCAAAATGTAATGCTAATGTAATGATAATCATAGAAAACTACTGAAAAAGTTGGTGGAACTCATGGTGGAAAAAGCACTGGACCCTGATGACATCCATCATAGAATGCGGAGGGAATACAGAGGGAAAATAGCAGACGTTCTGAAACTCTCATACATGCTTTTGTTACTTCCAGACCTTACTATTCCAATGCTCTTCTGGCCAGCCTCCCCTCCCATCTTCCACCCTCCATAAACTTAAGCTCATCCAAATATCCCAGCCCACTCAATGACCCTCTTATCCATCATCCTTGTGCTCACTGACACATTGGCTCCTTGTCCCCCAATGCCTCAAAATTAAACTTATGATTGTGTTCTGTCACCCCTCCCTATCTCTACAATCTTCTTCCAGCCCAAAATCATCCGAGAAGGTCCTACACCTCTCCAATTCCCTCTCCTCCTGAAGACCCACCTTAAAACTAACCTTGTTAATCAAGCTTTGAGTCAGCTCCCAATATCGCCTTCTTTGTCTGATTATGCTTCTATGAAGCACTTTGGGATGATTTTCTACATTAAAGGAACGATATAGTTGTTATAAAAAAAAAATTTAAGGTACGAGGGACGTGACATATAGCTCTTTCAGAGAGCCGTCACAGGTCTGTGCCGTAAAATTCAATCAATCTATACTGGTAAAATAGATAAAACCTAATCCTGGGATCTTTATTCCCTTAAAAACAAACCATTAGATTGGAATTGGTTTCCCATCAGTTCAACCCCCATCACAGTCAATTTACTGTAGTTGTTGCTCTCGTTGAATCTGATATTTCAATAACCTGCGAATCTCCTCGATCTAAAGTATGTCCCCATTGCTACTTAAAAGATACATATATAAACATGTTGTTCAACTTTTTTTAAAGAGCATAAATTTTATGGCTGTAAATTGGACCAAAAAGTTGGACCTGCTTCACTGCTACACCACTCCAAGGTCATTGATGAAGAGCTTTCTCTTGCATCTCAGGGCAGCTGAATTGCAGATAACAACCAGAGATAAACTGGAGTCCCCCTACCCATGAAATCATGCTGGGTATGAAAAGTGTCTGATCTGGCAGTCTTCTCTGCTGGTAAGAAAATGGACCTATTTTCCAAAAAAGTTAAACAGAATTATCTGTGCCTCTTTTTCACTTAAAATAGAAAAGTACTTGAATTTTTTTTTAAATTCAGTAGCTAGTCTTTTTTGGGGGAAATAAATGCTGTCAATACATTGGCCCTGAAATCCCGGCCTCCCTTGATCCGTACGGAGTGCGTACGGACCAGGGAAGCCATCGCAAAAGCTGTTTTTTTAGCGCACAATGCGCATGCACTGAAAACCGGCTTTTCGGACAGCCAGGGCATTTGCATGGGCAAGTTTGCAGTATTTACTCATCTTTTGCCCAGCAAATGCACTGAAAACTCTTGTGCCTGGTAATTTTACCAGAGAAAGAGCTTTAAAACATACAAAAACAGATTTAAAAAAAAATTTAAAACACATTTTACTGTTAAAAACCTTGCCCACGAAGGTAAGTTTATTTTAAACCATAATTTAAAAACTTTTTAAAAAAATCAGAAAAATATATATTTTTTCTAAGACATTTATTAACTTCAATTTAAATTAATCTTAAATATGTGATGTACTTTTTCAATTTTTTTTAATGTGTGTTTGGGTGTTTGAGGTGGGGGGTGTTTCTCAATCATAATGAAAACTCTTACTTAAAGAGTTCCCATTATTATGAATGAGAAAATACTTTACCTGGATTGGCTGCCCAGTGCCATGTGACTCCAGCTCCAGCATACGTCCGTCCAGACGTGCACGCGTTCTGATGCGCAGGGAGTGGCGACCTCAGGACCGGGATCACTGGTGGGCGCAGCGGGAACAGGTAGGTGCGCATCTTTTTTTTAAACCATTTTCTGTTCTGCACCCGCGAGAAGCAGTGGAGCGGGATTTCAGAGCGATTATTAATTTATAGCGCCATAACAGGTAATAAAATTGAGAATTAGATTTTTTTTTAAAAAAGCTTTATTTTAAACTTCACACTCGTGTGAATCGGATAGGTGCTGAGGGCTCTCCTGACACGGTACTGAATAAACATAAGCCCATCATATCAACACATGAATAGAGGAACAGGAGTATGCCATTGAGCCCCTCGAGCCTGTTCCGCCATTTATGAGCTCATGGCTGATCTGTGATCTAACTCCATATACCCGCCTTTGGCACATATCCCTTAATACCTTTGGTTAACAAAAAGCTATCAATCGCCGATTTAAAATTAACAATTGATGTAGCATCAATTACCGTTTGCGGAAGAGAGTTCCAAACTTTTCTACCCTTTGTGATTAGAAGTGTCTCCTAATCAATAAATTTTACAGACCAAAAAGTTGCAAACTTGATTTGCAGTCTGTGCTGAATTAACAGATCTCACTGCCTTAAGTGAGAGAGAAAAAAAAATTGCCTACTCAAGAGAAGAGAATTCCTATTCCTGATCGTTACCTGAAGCCCTCACCCAAAAGAGTGTATTGGACAAGTCAATATGCACAGGGTCAGGCTAAGCTGAGATGTCCACCATAGTAGAAAGGAGAATAGTAAAAGTGGAGGGCAGAGAAACCCGAGGCAAAAAACAAAAAGGGCCACATTACAGCAAAATTCTAAAGGGGCAAAGTGTGTTAAAAATAACAAGCCCTGGAGGCTCTATGCCTCAATGTGAGTAGTATTCGGAATAAGGTGGACGAATTAACTGCACAGATAGCAGTTAATGGATATGATGTAGTTGGTATCAAGGAGACATGGCTCCAGGGTGACCAAGGCTGGGAACTCAACATCCAAGGGTATTCAACATTTAGGAAGGATAGACAGAAAGGAAAAGGAGGGGGGGGTGGCATTGCTGGTTAAAGAGGAAATTAATGCAATAATAAGGACGGACATTGGTTTGGATGATGTAGAATCGGTATGGGTGGAACTATGGAATGCCAAAGGGCAGAAAACACTGGTGGGAGTTGTGTACAGGCCACCAAACAGTAGTAGTGAGGTTGGGGACAGCATCAAACAAGAAATAACAAATGTTTGCAATAAAGGTACAGCCGTTATCATGGGCGACTTTAATTTACATATAGATTGGGCTAACCAAACTGGTAGCAATGCGGTGGAGGAGGATTTCCTGGAGTGTATTCGGGATAGTTTTCTTGACCAATACGTCGAGGAACCAACTAGGGAGCTGGCCATCCTAGACTGGGTGATGTGTAATGAGAAGGAACTAATTAGCAATCTTGTTGTGCGAGGCCCCTTAGGGAAGAGTGACCATAATATGGTAGAATTCTTTATTAAGATGGAAAGTGACACAGTTAAATCAGAAACTAGGGTCCTGAATTTAAGGAAAGCTAACTTCGACGGCATGAGGCGTGAATTGGCTAGAATAGATTGGCAAGTGATACTTCAAGGGTTGACGGTGGATAGACAATGGCAAACATTTATAGATGAACTTTAACAATTGTACATCTCTGTGTGGAGTAAAAATAAAACAGGGAAGGTGGCTCAACCGTGGCTAACAAGGGAAATTAAGGATATGTTAGATCCAAGGAAGAGGCATATAAGTTGGCCAGAAAAAGCAGCAAAGCAGAGGACTGGGAGAAATTTAGAATTCAGCAGAGGAGGACAAAGGGTTTAATTAGGAGGGGGAAAATAGAGTATGAGAGGAAGCTTTCTGGGAACATAAAAACTGACAGCAAACTCTTCTATAGATATGTGAAGAGAAAAAGGATAGTGAAGACAAACGAAGGTCCCTTGCAGTTGGACTCGGGTGAATTCATAATGGGGAACAAAGAAATGGCAGACCAATTGAACAAATATTTTGGTTCTGTCTTCACGAAGGAAAACACAAATAACCTTCCGGATGTACTAGGGGACCGAGATTCTAGTGAGAAGGAGGAATTGAAGGATATCTTAATTAGGCGGGAAATTGTGTTGGGGAAATTGATGGGATTGAAGGCCGATAAATCCCCGGGGCCTGAATGTCTGCATCCCAGAGTACTTAAGGAAGTGGCCCTAGAAATAGTGGATGCATTGGTGATCATTTTCCAACAGTCTATCGACTCGGGATCAGTTCCTATGGACTAGAGGGTAGCTAATGTAACACCACTTTTTTAAAAAGGAGGGAGAGAAAACGGGTAATTATAGACCGGTTAGCCTGACATCAGTAGTGGGGAAAATGTTGGAATCAATTATTAAAGATGAAATAGCAGCGCATTTGGAAAGCAGTGACAGGATCGGTCCAAGTCAGCATGGATTTATGAAAAGGAAATCATGCTTGACAAATCTTCTGGAATTTTTTGAGGGTGTAACTAGTAGAGTGGACAAGGGAGAACCAGTGGATGTCAAAAGGCCTTTGATAAGATCCCACATAAAAGATTGGTGTGCAAAATCAAAGCATATGGTATTGGGGTAATGTACTGGCGTGGATAGAGAATTGGTTGTCATACAGGAAGCAGAGAGTCGGGATAAACGGGTCCTTTTCGGAATGGGAGGCAGTAACTAGTGGAGTGCCGCAGGGCTCAGTGCTGGGACCCCAGCTCTTTACAATATACATCAATGATTTGGATGAAGGAATTGAGTGTAAAATCTCCAAGTTTGCAGATGATACTAAACTGGGTGGCGGTGTGAGCTGTGAGGAGGATGCTAAGAGGCTGCAGGGTGACTTGGACAGGTTAGGTGAGTGGGCAAATGCATGGCAGATGCAGTATAATGTGGATAAATGTGAGGTTATCCACTGTGGTGGCAAAAACACGAAGGCAGACTATTATCTGAATGGCGGCAGATTAGGAAAAGGAGGTGTAACGAGACCTGGGTGTCATGGTTCATCAGTCATTGAAAGTTGGCATGAAGTACAGCAGGCGGTGAAGAAGGCAAATGGCATGTTGGCCTTCATAGCTAGGTGATTTGAGTATAGGAGCAGGGAGGTCACTGCAATTGTACAGGGCCTTGAAGAGGCCTCACCTGGAATATTGTGTTAGTTTTGGTCTCCTAATCTGAAGAAGGACGTTCTTGCGATTGAGGGAGTGCAGCAAAGGTTCACCAGACTGATTCCAGGGATGGCTGGACTGACATATGAGGAGAGACTGGATCAACTGGGACTTTATACACTGGAGTTTAGAAGGATGAGATGGCATCTCATAGAAACGTATAAGATTCTGACGGGACGGGACAGGTTAGATGCAGGAAGAATGTTCCCGATGTTGGGGGAAGTCCAGAACCAGGGGACACAGTCTTAGATTAAGGGGTAGGCCATTTAGGACTGAGATGAGGAGAAACTTCTTCATTCAGAGAGTTGTTAACCTGTGGAATTCCCTGCCGCAGAGAGTTGTTGATGCCAGTTCATTGGATGTATTCAAGAAGGAGTTAGATATGGCCCTTACAGCTAAAGGGATCAAGGGGTATGGAGAGAAAGTGGGAAAGGGGTACTGAGGTGAAGGATCAGCCATGATTTTATTGAATGGTGGTGCAGGCTTGAAGGGCCGAATGGCCTACTCCTGCATCTATTTTCGATGTTTCAAGCAAGTAAGTTTCTTCAACCAGTAGTTCATAGCTGCATTACACAGGTAAAGAAAGAAAAGAAAGACTTGCATTTATATATGGCGCCTTTCATGACCACCGGACGTCCCAAAGTGATTTGCAGCCAATGAAGTACTTTTTGAAGTGTAGTCACTGTTGTAATGTAAGAAACGCGACAACCAATTTCCGCACAGCAAACCCCGACAAACAGCAACAAGGTAATGACCAGATAATCAGTTTTAATGATGTTGATTGAGGGATCATAGAATGGTACAGCATAAAAGAAGGTCTTTCAGCCCATCGAGCGTGTGCTGGTAAAATATTGGCCAGGACACCGGGGATAACTCACCTGCTCTTCTTCAAAATAGTGCCATGGGATCTTTTCCTCTCAATCTGAGAGAATAGTTGGGGTCTTGGTTTAACATCTCATCCAAAAGACGGAACCTCCGACAGTGCAGCACTCCCTCAGTACTACACTGGAGTGTCAGCCTAGATTTTTGTGCTCACATCTCTGGAGTGGGACTTGAACCCACAACCTGAGCCTAGAGGCTGACAATGATAGATACATTCTTTGTATGTACTACTTCAACTTTCCTAAGCACATTTCCACAATTGAAAATAGCTCTGCGCTTTTTCTGCCTGATTGGATTTCCCAAGTGCAGCCTATTTTGATGATCACATGGTCCTTTACCCTCAATGCCTTCTTTCATCATAAATACAAAGTGGTTTCACAATGCATCCACAGCTAATCTCTAATTATGGGTACAGGTGCTTTCTACACTTGTACTGCTAGGATTCCATCTGTGTGGGGCCAACATTAACTACTGGAGTCCTGGGTCATGAATCTTTTGAGACACCAACAGCCAGAGTGAGAGGAACACACGCAGCTGGCATTGTCTTGGTGCAACAGAGCATCAGGATGTTAAAGCAAAGGTTCTGATACAAGGATCCATCAGGAGAATATTGCAGTGCAATCCAAACAATACATCTGTCATAGTGTATGGGTTTTTACACTAGATATTATCTCAGGTTCAGCATCAACGGACACTCCTGTAAGTGTACCTCAAATCCTCTACAATCCAAAATGCACATTCTTCCGGTAAATATCCAGGTAACTAACATGTTCATAACAGAAATCCCTTACGCCACATACCAGATAGTAGAATATAACGTGCCGCCAAATGCTTTCTCCTCTTTATAGTGATGGACTGCAAAAGCACTCTACCAAGAGAAGATACAAGCTCTGAGCTAATAACTGATTTGTTAACATAATACATGAATGGACAGTATACAGTATTGCCAACCCCACCGCCTCAAATCAGGAGACAAACTTTTAAAAATCATTAGATTTGGTAGAGAAATTATGAGTTGCTATTTTTTCCCCGACTTGATCCCTCGCTGACCTTAACTTCCCAGTCAGAAAGCTCATTCCACGACATTTGCTCTCGGACAGCAAGCACATTCGGCCGTCACTAACTGATTACTGACATAGGCCTCAATTTTGGCCCAGCCCATTTTTCGGCGCACTTACCGGAGTTGCGCCGCTTTTCTCTGTTCCGAGGTGCGCCGAAAAATTTTGTTGCCATTTTGGCTGCTGTCCGGCCTCTTCACTGCAGTTGCGCAGCGTGGCCAGTCGAGTCGGTGGTGGAGCCAACGTTCTGCGCCGAAAACTGTGCCGAGACGTCTGCACATGCGCAGTGGAGTCCGCTGGTGATGTCCGCGCATGCGCTGTGAGTCTGCGACAACAGTGGGTTTCTGCATGGCGATGGGCTCCTTCAGGTAAAGTTCTCTACATTTATTCTGCCTCCTTTGTTGCGCTAGGGGCAGGCAGAGAAGAGTTATGAGGTTGATCTTTAGTGTCAGGGGTCTGAGTTGTGAGGAAACATTTGAGAAACTGTTTTTTCATGGATTCAAACTGGTAAAAGATAACTTTTTGGCTGCTATCAAAGTTCTTCGCACAGTGCTTGATCAACACTTGAAATTGGACTCTCAGGCATAGTGGTGGAGGTGAAAAGTCTGGGTGGCAAGCAGGATCACTATCAGTTTTCCTGCCCGCCCGAGCCCTGGCTGAGTGGCCTCCGGCAACAGCCAGCCCGCTGCCTTCCGGGCCAAGTTTGAAGATGAAGGTAGGACTTATTTCAATTTTTTATTTTTTATTGAATTCTTAATACTTTTTGTTTGCAAGGTTTGGTGGTTTGTAAGACTTGGTGGTTTAGGTGCAGGCAGGTCCTCTCCGCTTCCCACCCCTATCCCAGGCCGAATGGCCTCCGATGTGCCTACCTGCGCTGATTTCTTTAACTCTCCGCAAGGGTTTTCTGAAGTGGCCACATACGCTGGCCTAAGTAGATTTGGAGTAACTATTAGCTGGCCAAAGTTGCCTAAATGGGCAGAGCTGCCGCAAGTGGCTGGTACGCTCCCTTTTGAGAAAAAAAAAACCTAAAAAAATCGTAACTAACTCAGTTATACTGGTACAAATTGATAGGGGAAAATGGGGATATTTAAGTTGCAGCAGAAAAACCAAGTTACTCAAAAAAAAAAACGGTGCAACTCCTGGCCAAAATTGAGCCCATAAGAACATAAGAAATAGGAGTAGCAGTAGGTGGATCAGTGGCCCCAATGTCACGTCACTTGGAGGTTGGTCTTGCTCTGCTTTTGACCGTTACTTTGTTCTGGTGTCAGGTTGGATTTGGATCCGGGACATAGGCTGCTTTTACACTGTTACTGCAGTTATTGTGCAAAAACACCATTTGAATTTCCTCTGCCAAGCCGAGAGATGATCCTGGTCGAGATTTCCATAACTTGTGATAAATCTTTACCCCATAATTCACGACTTGTCACATATCTATTATTTTCATTAAATATGTATGATCTCATTCTAATTAACTAGGGATTCTCACTTGCTAACTTCGTTAGCATGTTTGCTCGTAATTTTGCATTTATCAGTTTTGGGAACAAAACATTTGGGTACTGTAGCATAGTAGTTATGTTACTGGATTAATAATCCAGAGACCTGGACTAATAATCCAGAGACACAAGTTCAAATCCCAACACAGTAAGCTGGGGGAATTTAAATTTAGTTAATTAAATAAATTTGGAATTAAAAAGCTTGTAATGGAGACCATGAAACTACTGGATTATCAGAAAAAAAAACTGGTTCACTAAGCCTTGAACCTTGTTTATGTATTTTATGTATACTGCTAAGGGACGGATTTAAGTTAACTTAACAGAACTGCTTGCGAAGATAAGTAAAAGTTAATTCGTGGAGAAAGGCTTAAGAATGGAAGGAATTTGGGGAAGGTAGCATAAACACAATCTCAGAATGGAGTAATTTGCTAGGTCATAAAGAAGGTAATGACCAAGTGAAGGGAGACAGCTCTGACTTTGGACCTCATGGTTGAGAGGGTATTGGCCTTGTATTAATTGTACCCGAGAGGATAGGGACGAGAGAGATAAGACACGAATTCCAATGAAGGAACTCTGAGAAAGTATAAACAGGAAAGACATGTGAACAAGATCATCTTTAGGGAGGACTTTGTTTTAAGAATCGAGACAGAGAGTTCACTGGGTACTGAGTTTTTGGGGGAACCTCTACAGGCCAAAAGGTCTTGTCAATATCCTATTCCAGGCTCAACCCTAAAAAGAGAATAAAAGTAGCCACCTGAGGGCTGTCCTGACAAACAGGGGAAGTGAGAGCTATATAGAAGTTGGGCTGGTTGAACACTCTTCGAGAGTGATCCCATGTTTACCGAAGAAGGCTTGAGATAAAAGGAAAAGAGGCCGCTCAGAGAACTGCTCACGTGCACCAACCGTTTGTCCGATCGGATCGGTATCAGCTACTTTCCATATATTCCCACTTAGACTCTGATTAAATACAATATACCCACCATATTGGTTTGCACTCGAGCTTGATTATTTAAAGTGACCAGAGATAGCCGTAAACTGGTTATTTCTAATATCACTAATCACGAGGGTTGGCGATACTGAGTATACATTTTTCACAGTGCGAACAATATATTTTCTTACATTCTTCAGTTATGAAAACAATAAAAACTCAACTTGCTCTCTTTCTCGCACGAAATATAGCCTGCTAGACAGAAGACCACTTACTCTAAGCTTAATCCTTGGAAGCCAAGCTCACTTATGTTTGAAAATATAGACTCTTTTGCGGCTGGTTGTGAATCTAAATAATTTTGACCAACAAGAACCAATCCAAATCTCAAAGCATTGCCCCTTACATGGATACTATAGTTACGGTATTGGACGAGCAACCCAGAGTTGTTCAAATCCTACCGTGGCAAATTGTGACATCGAATTCAATAAATCTAGTAATTTTAGTAATTTCAAAATCATGATGGGTCTAGATAGAGTAGATAGAGAGAAACTGTTCCCACCAGCAGAAGGTTAGAGAACCAGAAGACACAGATTTACGGCAATTGGCAAAAGAACCAAAGACAACAGGAGGATAAACTTTTTTACGCAGCGAGTGGTTAGGGTCTGGAATGCAGTACCTGAAAGGGTGGTGGAGGCAGACTCAATCCTGGCTTTCAAAAGGGAATTGGATAAGTACCTGAAGAAAAGACAATTACAGGGCTACAGGGAAAAAGTGGGAAGTGGGACGAGCTGAAATGCTCTTGCAGAGAGCCGACATGGGCTTGATGGGCTGAATGGCTTCTTTCTGTGCTGTAACCATTCTCATCATCATAAGTAGTCCCTCGAAATCGAGGAAGACTTGCTTCCACTCTAAAAGTGAGTTCTCGGGTGACTGTTCAGTCCAGTACGGGAATTACAGTCTCTGTCACAAGTGGGACAGACAGTCGTTGAAGGAAAGGGTGGGTGGGGAGTCTGGTTTGCCGCACGCTCCTTCCGCTGTCTGCGCTTGGTTTCTGCATGCTCTCGGCAACGAGACTCGAGGTGCTCAGCGCCCTCCTGCGGATGCTCTTCCTCCACTTCGGGCGGTCTTGGGCCAAAGTTTCCCAGGTGCCGGTGGGGATGTTGCATTTTATCAATGAGGCTTTGAGGGTGTCCTTGAAACATTTCCTCTGCCGACCTGGGGCTCGCTTACCGTGTCGGTGTTCAGAGTAGAGAGCATGCTTTGGGAGTCTCGTGTCAGGCATGCGGACGATGTGGCCTGCCCAACCGAGCTGATCGAGTGTGGTCAGTGTTTCGATGCTGGAGATGTTGGCCTGATCGAGAACATCGACGTTGGTGCGTCTATCCTCCCAGTGGATTTGCAGGATCTTGCAAAGGTGGCGCTAGTGGTACTTCTCCAGCGCTTTGAGGTGACTACTGTATATGGTCCATGTCTCTGAGCCATATAGGAGGGCGGGTATCACTACTGCCCTGTAGACCATAAGCTTGGTGCCAGATTTGAGGTCCTGGTCTTCAAGCACTCTCTTCCTCAGCCGAAGGCTGCGCTGGCACACTGGTGGCGGTGTTGGACATCGTTGCTGATGTCTGTCCTTGCTGATAGTAGGCTCCCAGGGTATGGAAAATGGTCTACGTTGTCCAAGGCCACACTATGGATTTTGATGACCGGGAGGCAGTGCTGTGTGGCGGGGTCAGGTTGATGGAGGACCTTTATCTTACGGATGTTTAGTCTAAGGTCCATGCTTTCATCCACCTCGGTGAAGATGTTGACGATGGCTTGGAGTTCGGCCTCTGAATGTGTGCAGACGCAAGTGTCATCCGCGTACTGTAGTTCGATGACATTGGATGGGACGAACTTGGATCTAGCCTGGAGGTGACTACGGATGAACAGGTTCCTATTGGTTCGATAGTTTAGTTCCACTCCAGTGGGGAGCTTGTTGAGAGTGAGATGAAGCATTGCAGCAAGGAAGATTGAAAAGAGCGTTGGCGCGATGACGCAGCCCTGCTTGACCCAGGTCCGAATGTGGATTGGGTCTGTGGTGGAGCCCTTGGTCAGGATCACGGCTTGCATGTCATCGTGGAGCAGGCAGAGGATGGTGACAAACTTTTGGGGGCAGCCGAAACAGAGGAGGACGCTCCATAGTCCCTCCCGGTTGACAGCGTCAAAGGCCTTTGTGAGGTCAAAGTGGGACTAGCTGAAGTGCTCTTGCAGAGAGCCGGCACGGGCTTGATGGGCTGAATGGCCTCCTTCTGTGCTGTAACCATTCTATGATTCTAGAGCTAGCACAAAAAGACCATGAAAGCTGCCAAATTGTTGTACAAACCCAACTGGTTTGCTAATGTCCTTGAGCAAAGGGACTTGCCATCCCTAGCTTGTCTGGCCTGTGTGAGTCCAGTCCCAGTCTACATGGTTCATTCTTAATGTCCTCAAGGACTACTAGGAATGTGCAATAAATGCAACCAAAAACCCAAAAACAAAAAAATAAAACATGCCAATGATTTGAGATGTCGGCCCACTGAGCTGCCAATTCCAGACTCTGGCATGGTCTCAGAAATGTGGGCAGGAAATATACCTCTTAATTTAATTAACCCAGAATACCTATTCATAAATATTGAATAAGGGCAAACTCGCTTGATGACCTAAGATACTTAATAATGAATGTGACCATCACTGATAAGTGATCCCTGGGGGTTTCTCAATGTTCACAACCTTATCAAGCTGAATAAAGAAGGAACATCAATACTAGCCTGTCTAACTAACATTTCAAATCAGTGTTGTGTAATCCTAAACAAACTTGCTTCTTGAGTAAAATCGAATGGTCAAACAGACTGCTTTCAAGCAGATAGCATTTTTTTAAAAAAGGAATACCTCCTTTCATATAAAAAGGTTTAGAATTAATAGGGGAAGAAGTTATGCTTCAGTTGTACAGAGCACTGATGGGTCAGGATGTAAATTTGGGGTATTGCCTTTACTTCTCGGCATCACACCTCAGGAAGGATGTATTGGCCTTGGAGAGGGTACAGCACAGGGTTAAACAGAATACCCGACACGAGACTCCCTAAGCAAGTGCTCTACTCAGAACTCCTGCACGGCAAGCGAGCCCCAGGTGGACAGAGGAAACACTTCAAGGACACCCTCAAAGCCTCCTTGATGAAGTGCAACATCCCCACCGGCACCTGAGAATCCCTGGCCTAAGAACGCCCAAAGTGGATGAAGAACATCCGTGAGGGCGCTGAGCACCTCAAGTCTCGTCGCCGAGAGCATGCAGAAACCAAGCGCAGACAGCGGAAGGAGTGTGCGGCAAACCAGGCTCCCCACCCACCCTTTCCTACAACCACTGTCTGCCCCATCTGTCACAGAGACTGTAATTCCCGCATTGGACTGTATAGCCACCTGAGAACTCACTTTTAGAGAGGAAGCAAGTCTTCCTCAATTTCGAGGGACTGCCAAGATGATGAACAGAATAATACCGGAACTTAAAGGGCTATGTTACAAGGACAGGTCGCATAAACTTGGCTATATTCCCTTGAGTTTAGAAGTTTGAAGGGTGATCTAACTGAGGTGTTTGAAATTAAAATGGGATTCGGTAGAGTAGATACAGAGAAGCTATTTCCTCGGGTAGAGGAATCCAGAACAGGATGGCATAATCTTAAAATAAGAGCTAGGCCAGTCAGGATTTGTCACACAAAGGATAGTGGAAATGTGGAATTCTTTTCCCCAAAAGGCTGTGGATGGTGGGTCAATTGAAATTTTCAGGATTGTGATGAACAGATATTTATTAGGTAAGGGCATCAAGGGATATTGTTCAAAGGTGGGAAAATGGAGTTGAGATATAGTTCAGCCCTGATCTAATTAAATGGTGGAACAGTATCGAGGGGCTGAATGACCGACTCCTTTCTTAAGTTACATGCTGAATATACCAATTCAGAAATAAGCAAAAATATCCAACAGCAAAAAATCCATTTTTCTACAGTATCTAATATTATTGTAATCTGTTATGCCTTACACAACATTGCCCTACAAAGAGCTGTTGCCTTGGGGCAAATTGAAGTAGAGAGGCAGCTCCAATCAGAACACAAAAGATATCCAGAACCAACCACTCAGCAGTAAGACAGTAGTAAATACTTACCTAATTGCCCTCTGCATCCACTGCACGTCATCTGCACAAAGGTGCAATACCCCATCAAAAAACATTATTCTCACCCATTGCCCTCAGTTTTACATCTAGAGCCACATTAGGGGCCCAAGTTTCGGATGTCCTCCCAGAACGGCGTACTCCAAGAGGCCCGCCTATTTTTTAGAATTAAAAAAGCGCCTAAAACTTACCTCGCGATTCTCCGAGTCCAACAGGCCTGTTTCACAGTCAACACAGCGCAACACAAGCAGCTGGAGGTGGAGCTATAGCCCGCACCAGAAAGAGTGCCGGCAGCTGCGCACGTGCGCAGTAGCTCCTGGCCCTCCCAGCGTGTCCCGTCTCTGGGCGACCCTATTCCTGGCCGAAGGAACGTTGCCCCTATCCCGGGCCGAGTGGTCTGCCTGCCCTTACCTCCTCGGCGGCGGGGTCCGCCCGACCGGCAGCACTTCGGTGACGGGCCCCGCCCAAGCAGCACCTCATCGGCGACGGGCCCCGCCTGAGCACTTCGGCGGTGGCGGGGCTCACCCGACCAGCACCTTATCGTCGGCAGGGCCCGCCCGAGCAACTCTTCCAGCAGGCTGTTGGAGGGCTCCCGGTGCTGCAGTAGGAGAGTAGAAATTTTTTATTTTTTATTTATTGATTGATATTTTATTATTTTTTATTTATTTTTTTTGATTGATTGATTTATTGGTTGATTTATTGATCATTTATTATTGATGCTGGCTCTTTATTGGTAAAAGAGAAGTGTTTAATGCTTTGTAAAATCCCCCAACTTCCCTTCCCCCCCAGCCCCCACCCTTTTTTCTCGCTACCTGCTCCTAATTTATAACATGTAGGCAAGGTTTTTCTGAGCGTACAAAAATCTACACTAACTCCGTTCCAAGTTAGTTTGGAGTAACTTTTCGCTGCCTAAACTTGCAAAGCAGGTGTAAGTGGCTGGTAACGCCCCCTTTTGAAAAAAATAACTGTACTAAAACAAAACTATTTCGAACTAACTAGAACTGGAGCAAACTAAATGCCAAGAATTGCGATTTCTAACATACTCCATACTAAACTAGTTGCTCCAAAAAAATAGGAGCAACTCCACCCGAAACCTGGGGCCTATAGAATCTTCGAACTTTACAGCACAGTAGCAGGCCATTCAGGTCATTACACCTGAATGGTTCTCCAAAATACGATCCACTTAGTTCCATTCCCCATACCTTTTGAATTTTCTTTTTCAAATAATTATTCACTTTCATTTTAAAGGCTATTATGGATTCTGCTTTGTCCACTGTTTCTGGTACAGAATTCCACATCCATACAGCCCGCTGCGTGAAAACAAACCTCCAACATTTCCTTGGTGATGATCTTCAATTTATGCTCTCTACCTATCTACTGATCGACTAGTGGAAATAGTTTTTCCTGATTTCTGTTATCAAAACCCTTCAGAATTTTGAACATTTCTCTCCGATTTCCTCCCAACCTTCTAATCTCATGAAAAAAGCCTCAGTTTCTGACATCTCGACTCATACCTAAAGGCTCTAATCCTTGATCGATTCTTTGGCAATACTTCTGCACCATACCCTAACAAAAATTTGCAGAGGTTTAGCTAATTACCTCTTTGCTTTTTTAGCCTATGCCCCTATTTACAAGTAGGGTTGCCATCCAACCAGATTTCATCTGAACAGTCCCAATTTAGGACCTCGAGTCCTGTGTCTCAATCGAACTTTGTAGGGATGCTCACAGTCAAAAGTATTATCCTCCAAAGTTTGCTTACTCTGTTGCATGTCAAAGATCCCAAGGCACCATTCAAAAATCATCTTACCGGACAACATTCTTCTCCCAAACACTGATCATCCATCTCAACTGGAAGAGGGGTAATGTCAGTGAGTTGAAATTGAAATCAAAGATTGGCAGGTAAAAGAGCAAATGAGCCTTATTAAACATGTACAATTATTAAGAGGCTTGACAGGGTAGATGCTAGGAGGTCGTTTCCCCTAGCTGGGGAATCTAGAACTAGGGATCACAGTTTCAGAATAAGAGGTTGGCCATTTAGGACTGAGATGAGAAGAAATTTCTTCACTCAAAGAGTTGTGAACAGTACTCACCGTAATTTTTGGGGGGGTGCGCGGCCACTTTAAGGGGTTCACGCATGTGCAAGATTCAACATTTTAAAAAGTCGTTGCCGGCCTGCGTGGGACCACAGAGAGGGAATATTGGTTGTGAATCATTGAAATTCTCTACCCTAAAGGGCTATGAATGCTCAGTCGTTGAGTATATTCAAGACAGAGATCAATAGATTTTTAGATACTAATGGAATCAAGGTATATAGGGATAGTGTGAGAAAGTGGAATTGAGGTAAAAGATCAGCCATGATCTTATTGAATGGCGAAGCAGGCTCGAAGGGCCAAATGGCCGACTCCTGCTCCTACTTCTTATGTTCAAAGAGGCAATAGTTCGGTACAGACTAGACACATTCCCACAAGGGGGAAAGGAAGGGCATCTAAAGCTAGAGCTTCCTGGATTAAATTGAAACAGATAAATGCCATTTTAAAATTCAGTAGAGAACAAAGATAAATACAAAAAATAGGAGGGAGAACTGAAAAATTTAATAAAAGGGGCAAAGAGAGTGTATGAGAATACATTAGCAGGTAACATAAATAGGATCATAAAAGTCTCTTATAAACATATAAATAGTAAAAGGATAGTGAAAGAAAGAGTGGAACTGATTAGAGACCAAAAAGGATATCTTCTTTAGGAGGCAGAGGCAATGGTTGAGGTACGAAATAAGTACTGAGCATCATATTCTTTAGTGAAGACAGATACCATCAATGGCACAGTAAAGGAGGTGTGGTCGAGCAATTGGATAGAATAAAAATAGATGAAGCGAATGTACTTAAAAGGTTGGTGGCGCTCAAATTAGAAAAGTCACCGAGTACGGATGGGATGCATCCGATGTTGCTGAGAGAGGTAAGTGTGGACATTGCGGATACTCTGGCCACATCTTCCAATCCTCCTTAGATATGGTGGTGGAGCCAGAGGACTGAAGGATTGCAAATGTTACTCCACTGTTTAAAAAAGGAGGGATAAACCCGATAATAACAGGCCATCAGTGGTGGGAAACTTTTAGAGACATTAATTTGGGATAAAATTAATTGGTATTTGGAAAAATGTGAGTTAATAAATGACAGCCAGTACGGATTTGTTAAAGGAAAATTGTGTTTGATTAACTTGATTGAGTTCAATGATGAAATAACAGAGAGGGTTGATGAGAGTAGTGCAGTTGATGTTGTGTATATGGACTTTCAAAAGGCATTTGATAAAGTACTACATAATACACTTGTTAGCAAAATTAAAATCATGGGATTAAAGGAGCAGTGGCTGTGTGGATATGAAATTGGCTGAAGGACAGAAAACAGAAGAGTGGTGAATGATTGATTATCAGACTGGAGGGAAGTGTGCAGTGGTGTCCCCCAGGGGTCAGTTTTGGGATCACTGCTCTTTTTGTTACATATTAATGATCTGGTATACAAGACATAATTTCAAAGCTTGCAGATGACACAAAACTCAGAAATGTAGTAAACAGTGAAGAGGATAATAACAGACTTCACGAGAACATAAACAGACTGGTAAAATGGGCAGAAATGGGCCCAAGTTTCGGGCCGCGCCCTGGACGCCCGTTTTTCGCGCCAGAAAGTGCGCCTAAAAAAAACTTACCTATTCTCCGGCTCCCTGCAGGTCCTCTGGAGCTGGGTGCGGCACAGCACGAGCTGTAGGGGGCGGAACCAGGTCCCTGCGCTGAAAACAGTGCCGGGACCTCTGCACATGCGCGCGCATGTGCAGTAGCCCCAGGAGCCCAAAGCACGCAGCCCCTAGCCCTGGCCGGATGGCTTCACTGTGGCTGCGTGAATAAGGCTCCTACCACCCGACCGGACCTCCGCGACCCTTCCCCCCAGCCCGACCCTCCCCCCTCCGCGGCCCTCTCCCTCCCCCCCTCACCCCACTGAGACCTGACGCCATCTACCTGGAAATACAGCCCGAGGTCTTGGGCCCGGCTGTTTAGCCTCCTCCTCTCCCTCCCACACCCCTCTCTCCTTCCCTCCCCCACCCCATCCCCCTTCCCCCCCCCAACCCCCACTACCTCCCCCCACCCCCCTTCCCCCCCCCAACACCCTCACCCCAACCCCCTTCCCCCACTACCTCCCCCCCACCCCCCTTCCCCCACTACCTCCACCCCACCCCCCTTCCCCCACTACTTCCCCCACTACCTCCACCCCACCCCCTTCCCCCACCCCACCCCCCTTCCCCCACTACCTCCCCACCCCACCTTCTCCCCCCCCCACTACCTCCCCCTCCCACCTTCTCCCCCCCTTCTCCCCCCCTTCTCCCCACCACCTTCTCCCCCTCCCCTTCTCCCCACCCCCCTTCTCCCCCGCCACCCTCCACCCCCTTCTCTCCCCCCCACCCTCCACCCCCCTTCTCTCCCCCCCACCCTCCACCCCCCTTCTCTCCCCCACCCCCTTCTCTCCCCCACCCCCTTCTCTCCCCTCCTCTCCCCCCACCCCCTTCTTTCCCGCTCTCCCCCACCCTTCTCACCACCCTCCCCCACCCCCTTCTCTCCCCCCCCCCTTCTCTCCCCCCCTTCTCTCCCCCCTCTCCCTTCTCTCCCCCCCTCCCCCTTCTCTCCCCCACCCCCCTCCTCTCCCCCACCCCCCTCTCCCACCCCCTCTTCTCTCCCCCACCCCCCTCTCCCACCCCCTCTTCTCTCCCCCACCCCCCTCTCCCACCCCCTCTTTCTCTCCCCCCTCTCCCCCCCTCTCCTTCTCTCCCCCCCCTTCCCCCCTCTCCCCCTCTCTCCTTCTCTCCCCCTTCTCTCCCCCCCCACCCTCCACCCCCTTCTCTCCCCCCCACCCTCCACCCCCCTTCTCTCCCCCCCACCCTCCACCCCCCTTCTCTCCCCCTGTCCCCCACCCCTTCTCCCCCCTTCTCCCCCACCCCTTCTCCCCCCTCTACCTTCTCTCCCCCTTCTCCCCTTCTCCCCCTCTTCTCCCCCCCACCCCCACACCCTTCTCCCCGCCTTCTCCCCCTCCCCCCTCACCACCCCCTCCCCCCTTCTCTCCCTCCCCCCCACCACCCCCTCCCCCCCTCCCCCACTCCCTCTGTGTGTTGACAGAGACACACTGGGGGGGCCATCCCAGCATGCTGTTGGAGGACTCCCGGTGCTGCAGTCGGTAAGTAGAAAATGTTTTATTTATTGATTTTTTTAAAAATTTATTTTTTATTAATTTTTTTGATTATTTATTGGTTGATTTATTGATGTATTTATCATTTATTATTGATGATGGCTCTTTATTTGTAAAACTGAAGTGTTTAATGTTTGTAAACTTCCCTTTAAACTCCCCCCCCCATTCCCTACGCCTAATTTGTAACCTACACCTGATATTCTAAAGTGTAGACAAGGTTTTTTCGAACGTACAAAAATCTTCACTTACTCCATTCTAAGTTAGTTTGGAGTAAGTTTTCACTGCCTAAACTTTGAAAACAGGCGTAAGTGGCCGGACACGCCCCCTTTTGAAAAAAAAATTCTGTTCCAAACTGAAACTGTTCTAACTGACTAGAACTGGAGCAAACTAAATGCCGAGAATTCAAATTTCTAAGATACTCCATTCTAAACCAGTTGCTCCAAAAAAACAGGAGCAACTCAGGCCGAAACTTGGCCCCATGGTATTTGAAATTTAATACACAGCAGTGTTAAGTGATTCATTTGGAGAAACAATGAGGAGAGGATATACACATGATACAATTTTAACGGGGTGGAGGAATAGAAAAAGCTGGGGCTGCACATACACAAGTCTTTGAAGGTGGCAGGACAAGTTGAGAAGTCCATTAAAAAGGCATCCTTGGCTTTATAAACAGAGGCATGGAGCTAGACTTTCCTATGAGCCCCTCAATGCCCTATTGCCCGCTCAGAAAAACCGTTAACGTTTGGTGAGTAATGCTGGCGAGACTTTTATGTTTAAACTAAATAAAACTAATCGCCCAGCGATAAAATGGGCATTGCACCTTTATTGTTGGCAGTTTTCTCGGCGGTTAAGGGGAAACTAAGTAAAATGGGCGGTTCTTAACGGAATGGACGTTAAGTATTTAAAATTTATTCCAAGGCTGCGATTGAGCCTAGGAAGGGGGATAAACTTTTTTTTTAAATCAATTAAAAAAACGTAAAAAGCATTCTCAAGACACTTTTACATCTAATCGCCATTTTAAAATTTAAAAAAATAAAGAACCTTTAACTTACCTTTTTTTTTGCAGAGTACTCACTTAAAGCAGCTTTTACAGGGCGGTTTCTTCAACGATCTGGATGGGCTTCCGTTGAGGCCAAACTTACGTCCTGGCGATTTTTCTCAGCGTTGCACATCGGCGGTTTGGTTCCAGCGGGCGTGTTCAGATGTGGACGATACCATTAAAAAAAAACTTAGGGGGAAACATTCGCCGGCCGGAAAAACAGCTGTAGCGCCGAGAATTCGTTGAAAATGATAGGAAAATCTAGCCCATAGAGTACAAAATCAAGGAAGTTATGCTAAACCTTTATAAAACAGTGATTAAGCCTCAGCTGGAGTACTGTGGCCAATTCTGGCCACCACACTTTAAGAAGGATGTCAAGGCCTTAGAAAGGATGTAGAAGAGATTTACAAGAATGGTACCAGGGTTGAAATATTTCAGTTATGTGGCGAGACTAAAGAAACTGGGGTTCTTCTCCTGAGAGCAGAGAGGTTAGGGGGAGACTTGACAGCGGTCTTCAAAATATTGAAGGGTTTTGACAGATTAATAATAAGAAACTGTTTCCAGTGGCAGAAGGGTCACTAACCAGAGACACAAATTTAAAATGATTGGCAAAAGAACCAGAAGCAACATGCAGAAACATTTTTTTTACACTGCAAGTTGTGATGATCTGGAATACATTGTCTGATAGGGTGGTGGAAGCAGTTTCAATAATAACTTTCAAAAGGGAATTGGGTACATACTTGAAAAGGAAAAATTTGCTGGGCTACAGGGAAAGAGCAGGGGAGTGGGACTAATTGGATAGCTCTTTCAAAGAGCCAGCACAAGCACGATGGGCCGAATCTCCTCTTTCTGTACTGTCTCCTTCTATGATTCTATGAACATTGACATAAATTATTGAGGCGGAGAGAGAAGGGGAGTTCCTCTCTGGACGAAACAAAATATTGAATACAGTATATCTGTTAAAAAGAAAATAATAAAAAAAATCACTTCCAATGGAGACATATCAGATTCAGATTTTCACAAAAACCTTTCCCTCGACACCATTCTTGCAGAATATCGACAACCTTTTAAGGTCTTACACAAGATGCACTGAATTGTTTTTAACAATCCATTCTCTGGGGTGTATTTTCTAGTCTCTCAGTTACTGCTTCAGTTGTCGATTACAAAGAACGTGTCTGCATTCAGTTATATGTGGATGTATTTTTTTGGCTTTATGAAAAATACACGCTTGGTAAGAAAATATACACAAAAGTGCACTATCCAATGCACAAAGTAATCGTACAAACATATATATAAATTGATCCAAATTGACATTATATCTCCATTCTATTTTGATAGGCAGCTCTACTATATTACTGCTTTTGTTTTCATTTTGCCACAAATAAAATATTAAATTTCATTTCAGATTGACTTTAATGAACATGCGAAACATTCGGCATGCTTTAGATTGAATGTTACATCAGATGGCAAGAACTAAACAAATCACCATCTTGATGGAGAAATATTCAGATGAGTTCTGTTGGTAATAAAAATATTGTAGGTTCTTGGTCTCCCAATCTTTAATGTACTGCATTATAATCAAAAATATATTATGAATGACTCAAATGCAATACCTATAGGGGAAAGATAGGTTATTAAAATTAAAAAAGGATTATTAGTAAATTGTGGAGGAAGTTTGAATGGGATGTAAACAGACCCTGAGTGAGCAAAACTATGGCAGATGGAGCTCAATGTGGGGAAGTGTGAATTTGGATCTGAGAAAATAAAAATCAATATTTTTTTTTAATGATGAGAAACGAGGAACTGTGGAGGAGCGAAGGTGTTCATGTACACAAATCACTGAACATTAGCGCACAGGTACAAAAAGTAATCAAAAAGACTCAGGAAATGTTGGCCTTCATCTGATTGGAATGATTCAAACAGAGTTGAAGGAATTTAGCATTCTAAAGAAATGGGAGCAGAAGTAGGCCACCCAATTCCTCAAGCCTGCTCTGCCATTTAATAAGTTCATGGCTGATCTGATCATGGACTCAACTCCACTTCCTTACCCTTTATTCCCTTATCACTCAAAAATCTGTCTATCTCCGCCTTAAATATATTCAATGACCCAGCCTCCAAGCTCTCTGGGGCAGAGAATTCCATAGATTTACAACCCTGAGAAAAAATTCCTCCTCATCTCAGCGTTAAATGGGCGGCCCCTTATTCTGAGATTACATCCCCTAGTTTTAGTTTCCCTATGCGTGGAAATATCCTCTCTGCATCCACCTTGTCGAGCCCCCTCATTATCTCATGTTTCGATAAAATCACCTCTCATTCTTTTGAACTCCAATGAGTATAGACCCTCAACCCCCTCATCTCCAGAATCAACCTAGTGAACCTTCTCTGAATAGCCTCCAATGCAAGTATATCCTTCCTTAAATATGGAGACCAAAACTGTACACAGTACTCCAGGTGTGGCCTCACCAATATCCTGTACAGTTGGAGCAGGACTTCTCTGCTTTTATACTCTATCCTCCTTGCAATAAAGGCCAACAATCCACATTTGCTTTCCTGATTACTTGCTGTACCTGCATACTCACTTTGTGTTTCATGCACAAATAACTCCCAGGTCCCTCTGTTCTGTAGCACATTGCAATTTTTCTCCATTTAAATTATAATTTGCTTTTCTATTTTTTTTGCCAAGGTGGCTAACCTCACATTTTGCCACATTATACTCCACCTGCCAAACTTAGTCTGTCTATATCCCTTTGCAGATTTTGTGTGTCCTCCTCACAATTTGCTTTTCACCCATCTTTATATCATCAGCAAACTTGACTACATTACACTCGGTCCCTTCATCCAAGTCATTAATATAGATTGTAAATAGTTGAGGCCCCAGCACCAATCCCTGCAGCACACCACTAGTTACTGTTTGCCAAACGGAAAAAGACTCATTGATCCCGACTCTTTGTTTTCTGTTAGTTAGCCAATCTTCTATCCATGCTAATATATTACCCGCAACCCCGTGAGCTTTTATCTTGTGCAGCAACCTTTTATGTGGCACCTTATCGAAGGCCTTCTGGAAATCCAAATACACCACATCCACTGGCTCCCCCTTATCCACCCTGCTCGTTACATCCTCAAAGAACTCCAGCAAATTTGTCCAACGTGATTTCCCTTTCATAAAACCATGCTGACGGTTGCAAAACTGGAGAAAGTTAAAAATGAAGATGTCGAGCAGGGCAAAGCCAATAACTAATTTAAATACAAGAATAACAATTTTAAACTAGAGGTGTTGGGAGCCAATGCGGATCAACAAGCACAGATGTGACGAGTGAGTGGGTCGGTATACAGGTAGGAGACTTTTGGGCAGAAAATGAGCTGAAGTTTGAGGGCGATGGAAGATGGGAGGCCAGCCAGGAAAATATTGAGGAAAAATAAAATCGAGTCTGGAGCTAACAAAGGCATGGATGAGGCTTTCTGCAGCAGATGGACTGAGGGGTGGAGATGGGTGATATTACGGAGGTGGACTGAGACGGTCTTGGTCAAATACGATTCCACGGTTGGGAACAGTTTGGTTCAATCTAAGACAGTGCTAGGGAGGATGGAATCGGTGGCAAGGGTACGGAGATTGTGCTGGGAGCCGAAGACGATAGCTTCAATTTGCCCAAAGTTTACTTGAAGGAATGTGTGAATCATTCAGGACTGCATGTCAGGCAGGCTGACAGCAGAAAAGCAATGTTGGGGGGGTGGAGAAAGAGGTGGTGTAGAGGGAGAGCTGGTTGTGGCCAGCTTATATGTGGAACATGACGCCATTTCTTCGGATGATGTCGTCAAGGTGCAGCATATAGATGAGGAAGAGCATGGGGCTAAGAATAGATCCTTAGGGGACTTCAAAGTTAATGGTGCAACCAGAATGAGAAGCCATTGCTGGAGATGCTCTAGCTACGGTTAGATACACAAGAGCGGGGCATTCCCACTCAGCTTGACAAAGGAGATGTTGGAAGAGAATTTATAATGGGGAACAAAGAAATGGCAGACCAATTGAACAAATACTTTGGTTCTGTCTTCACGAAGGAAAACACAAATAACCTTCCGGAAGTACTAAGGAACCGAGGGTCTAGTGAGAAGGAGGAACTGAAGGATATCCTTATTAGGTGGGAAATTTTGTTAGGGAAATTGATGGGATTGAAGGCCGATAAATCCCTGGGGCCTGATAGTCTGCATCCCAGAGCACTTAAGGAAGTGGCCCTAGAAATAGTGGATGCATTGGTGATCATTTTCCAACAGTCGATCGACTCTGGATCAGTTCTTATAGCTAATGTAACACCATTTTTTAAAAAGGGAGGGAGAGAAAGCGGGTAATTATAGACCGGTTAGCCTGACATCGGTAGTGGGTAAAATGTTGTAATCAATTATTAAGGATGAAATAGCAGCGCATTTGGAAAGCAGTGACAGGATCAGTCCAAGTCAGCATGGATTTATGAAGGGGAAATCATGCTTGACAAATCTTCTGGAATTTTTTGAGGATGTAACGAGTAGAGTGGACAAGGGAGAACCAGTGGATGTAGTGTATTTGGACTTTCAAAAGGCTTTTGACAAGGTCCCACACAAGAGATTGGTGTGCAAAATCAAAGCACATGGTATTGGGGGTAATATACTGACATGGATAGAGAACTGGTTGGCAGACAGGAAGCAGAGAGTTGGGATAAACGGGTCCTTTTCAGAATGGCAGGCAGTGACTAGTGGAGTGCCGCAGGGCTCAGTGCTGGGACCACAGCTCTTTACAATATACATCAATGATTTGGATGAAGGAATTGAGTGTAATATCTCCAAGTTTGCAGATGACACTAAACTGGGTGGCGGTGTGAGCTGTGAGGGGGGACACTAGGAGGCTCCAGGGTGACTTGGACAGGTTAGGTGAGTGGGCAAATGCATGGCAGATGCAGTATAATGTGGATAAATGTGAGGTTATCTACTTTGGGGGCAAAAACACAAAGACAGAGTATTATCTGAATGGCGGCAGATTAGAAAAAGGGGAGGTGCAACGAGACCTGGGTGTCATGGTTCATCAGTCATTGAAAGTTGGCATACAGGTACCGCAGGCGGTGAAGAAGGCAAATGGTATGTTGGCCTTCATAGCTAGGGGATTTGAGTATAGGAGCAGGGAGGTCTTACTGCAGTTGTACAGAGCCTTGGTGAGGCCTCACCTGGAATATTGTGTTCAGTTTTGGTCTCCTAATCTGAGGAAGAACGTTCTTGCTATTGAGGGAATGCAGCCAAAGTTCACCAGACTGATTTCCGGGATGGCTGGACTGACATACGAGGTGAGACTGGATCAACTGGGCCTTTATACATTGGAGTTTAGAAGGATGAGAGGGGATCTCATGGAAACATAAGAGATTCTGACGGGACGGGATAGGTTAGATGCAGGTAGAATGTTTCCGATGATGGGGAAGTCCAGAACCAGGGGTCACAGTCTTAGGATAAGGGATGGGCCATTTAGGACTGAGATGGAGAAATTTCTTCACTCAGAAAGTTATTAACCTGTGGAATTCCCTGCCGCAGAGAGTTGTTGATGCCAGTTCATTGGATATATTCAAGAGGGAGTTAGATATGGCCCTTACGGCTAAGGGGATCAAGTGGTATGGAGAGAAAGCAGGAAAGGGATACTGAGGGAATGATCAGCCATGATCTTATTAAATGTTGGTGCAGGCTCGAAGGGCCGAATGGCCTACTCCTGCACCTATTTTCTATGTTTCTATGATGGGGTCGATTGTGTCAAAGTCTGCAGACAGGTGGAAGAGGAAAATGCGTTATGGTCACAGTCACAGAGGATATCAGTTGTGACTTTGATTAGGGCTGCTTTAGGAAAAATGGGCACAGATTTAGGATGCAGCAACATCTTCCAAGGAATTTCGAGAGGAAAGGAAGGTTGGGAATGGGACCAGTAATTTGCAAGGCCAGAGGTGGTAGAGGGTAGTTTTTTTTGAGGAGGGAAGTGATGACAGCACTTTTAAAAGAGAGGGGGACAACATCTAAAAGAAAGGGAACAATTTACAATGCCAGCTAACATGAGGAGCAAGGGGGCCAGCAGTTTAGTATGTTTGGGGTCAAGAGACCAGGATGTGAGTTTCATGGACAAGATGAGCCAAGTAAAGGCATGAGAGAAGGTAGGTGATGGACTCTTGATCAGTACTAGGGTAGGGGGAGTCTGCAGGCATGGGGATGGGAAGAAATCATCAAGGCAACTGATTGGATGGTCGCAGTCTTAGAATGAAGAAGTCCATGGGCACCTCGCACTTCTGTTGGAGGCAAGAGTGAAGTGGGCAAGGGAGGGGAATTTAGTGAGATGGTTGGTAATGGAAAATAAAATCAGTGGTTATCTGTGCTCTTCACCATGATCCTGGAGTCTGGGCAGTTTTGGCAAAAGACTATCTGGCACAATAGCACTTCATGTTGTCTGGTGAACGATGGTTAAACTAGTTTTGCACCAGATACACAAAGTCTGCACCCCTTGAACTTGAGGGAGTGAAGATAGGGGCCATACAGAAGTATCATAGTTAATAGAAGGCCAAAAGCTAGGTAGTCGGGAGATTGAAAGTATAATTGTAAGTGACTTGGGGAGTAAAGTGTGGTTGAAATGGGGTAGAGCCATATAGGTGGTGAGATATACAAGGAAGTAGTCAAAAATGGTCTTGTCTATGATCAACACCATGGGAGTGGAGAGGCTACGGGAGATGGCAAAATCAAGGGGGGTGGTCGTGAATGTAGGGAGCTTATCCTTTTCCCCTCAAAGTTTTTGCAACCACTAGTTGCAAATACTGTCCTGGTATCATTATACACATTCAAACACAACCTTCATCATTTCTGCTTATGAGGAGTTTAATGATGATATTCAGCAGCTTTACTAATTGTGCTGCTCATCAATTATCACGGCCTGGAAAATGCTGGAATAGTGCATGTGGCCACGAACCCCATATGTTAAACTGCTATGCATCCTGATCCTCCAGTGGCGAATTTATGCCAAAATTTGCTGGGGGACAGATTAAAACACGCCACAGCGAGAACAGTGGCAATTCGGAAGCGGCGCAGCCAACGGCCAGTGTACTAATCCCGTCTCACTAATGATCAAGAAATTACGGCAATCTCCAACTAGAATACCATGGATACTCAGCCGTTGAGTATATTCAAGACAGAGATCGATAGATTTTTGGATACGAAGGGAATTATAGGATTTGGGGATAGTGCAGGAAGGTGGATTTAGGTAGAAGATCAGCCATGATCTTATTGAATGGCGGAGCAGGCTCGAAGGGCCGAATTGCCTACTCCTTGGTCTTATGAATTATTTGAGTGTGGATTCAAAGTTAAATGTTAAAGCACGTGATTTGAGAGAGCTGGATGATGGAGGATCTGCCATGAACTGCAAGAATCCGATCAGAAAAGACGTCCAGGAAGCGGGCAGGAGATACCTGGAGACCTACTACCAACACATTTTATATTCTGTGTTCCAAGATAGGGTGAATGAACTATTAAGCTAAAACATATATACAGTTGTAGTCTTTTAAAAAGTATTGTCAAAGGTCAGCCATTATCTTTAACTACTGGGTTTGACCAGCTCTGCTCTCTGCACATATACATCTCAATTTGTGTTTCTTAAACTAACTTAATGGCAATTATATTTAGTATAACATTGACCAAGACAGTGACTTTTCCAGCTTGCTGACATTCTCCAATTAAGTTTTGCAGTCCTCTTCCTTCAATACAAATCATATAATTGCTCGGTCACCAGTGCCGTTCTAGATCAGTCTAAGTGGCAATTGCGATCAAAGCAGCAAATTGGACATTGTCATTGATATTATGGAGGGGTGGGCTATGATAATGGAATTCTCACTATTTCAGTGAGGGACACGGCAGAGAGGGTCCCAGGAAAATATTGGCATGGTGCAAATAATGGCTTGAGCCACCTATGTTACAATTTCATGGAAAATCTGTGCCATAGTAATGGTGTTCACCATAAATGCACCATTATTATGGCACAAGTTTCCAGCAAATTTCACATCTCTGATATGAGTGTACAGGTATCTACAAAAGAACAGATAATTGAGAAATTCACTTAGTTTATTTTATGTGGTAGTTGATTATTCCAGATTGCTGGGGAGGGTTTAAAAAAAAAGAGTAATTTGATTAGTTTTGTGTTTCTGTTTGTTGCTGGTTGGAAGCTTTTGGTTTGTAATTGTTTTGCATTCAATCTATGAAACATTTGAGCCAAGTGCTTACTTCAGATACCATTATAATTTTTGTCCAATGGCTACGATACTTCTCAATTATGTTGCTTTTGAGCTATACTTTGAGGTGTGTTGCTTTTGAGAGGTGCGATATTATGGGCACTCCCCAGATACAAGACTTAATTACATAGTTGTTTTTTGCCCCAACTCCCACAGCGAGTTTACAATGTTTACTGAAGATGCAGTAGCCTTAATTATTTGTCCATTCTTCTGTCCAGCTTTTTCAAAACTTCATCAATTATTTAGAAAATATATTTGTTTCTCCCCATTACTTCTCATGTTGAAGATATAGTTGTTGCTCAAACTGTTAGCGTTCCACTGAACCAGGGAGATGTTTCTCACTGCCGAGTCTTAATGACCAGAACCTAGAACAGTTGGTCATTCACCATGGCCAGTGTCTGATTAATGGACTGCAGCCACAATGTCTAAGCTCAGCATCAATCCAGCTCTCAAAAAAAAAACCTCCAGCCTCAACACAAATATCAGACCTCTTCAGTCACAAAAAAACACATTCAAACGCCACCCTTAGCTCAAAAACAGCAAAAAACAATCAAACACTGAAAAAAAGTCTCTTTTATAAACTGCAGATTTTCTGTGGCATTACTTGCAAGTCTGTGGATACACTGTTTTATAATAACAGGGGGATTATGACAGTGAATACACAATGTATTATCAGGGCAACTAAATTACCATAACTGAGTAAATAAAATTTTGTTTTTATTGCACAATAACTGGGTGTTTTAAAAATTGCTGTTTGGGGAATTAAATTCACTTTTATGTAAAAACACCAAATCGCTTTCCTTGATTCTCGTATTCATAAATGAAGGGCCCTTATTTTATATACATTCTTCCACATAAAATTAAATGTTTATCCCTTACCTTATTTAAAACTGAGGACACACAGCAAGAAGGAAAACAAGATGTATCAAGTTAGATGTCTCTGATGTTTAGAGATAATGAAGGAGGTCATGGAGTTTAGCAAAGCAGAGATAGTTTTGGAATGGTCCTGTGATGTGGGGGGGAGGGGGGCGGAGGGGACAGCATTGTGGAGGAAGAAGCTAGACTTTGGCTCACTGGTAAACTTCTGTGGCCTGTCAGCAATGGAAGGAGAAAAGAGCATGGGGCTGACAGCACTGGGGGATGGGGAGGGATTAGTGCCTCTCAGATTAATACACTTTCTGAAGTTTAGAGTTTTAGTAGCTCTATCATGGTGTTACACAGCATACAGTTGACTCAATAAAATGATATTGTAAATGTTGATGTACTATTTTTAATGTTATAAATATATCCCAAATATTTGCAGTGTTTTAGCTGAAAGGAGGTGAGTAGCCCTTTAATTTCCATAAGATATGGCCCCATGAGATCTGTAGCAGTACAGTGAATCAGAAGACTTATGGCAAAAGTGTAATAGGGAAAGTTTTAAAGGAAATAAGTGCAACACATTGGGGTCAAGTTTCGGGCCGCGCCGAAAACTTACATCGGTATTCTGCACTCCTTCAGGTCGATCCAGTCCCTCGGCGCTGAAAAGAGTGCCGGGACTTCTGCACATGCGCGCTGCAGTGTGCGCGCATGTGCAGTAGCTCCAGGCGCCCGAAACTGTGTGGGAGGGGCCCGAAGCACGCCACCCGTAGCCCTGGCCGAATGGGCTCACTGGGGCGGCGAAGATCAGACTGCACCTCCCTTCTCGAGCTCCTGCTCTGGCTCCCCGACGTTCAGCTTCTGCTCCCGGTCCTGCTCTCTCCCGCCCCTCGTTCAGCTCCCGCTCCCGCTCTCTCTCCCACCCCCGGCTGCCGCTCCCCCCAACAGCTCCCGCTCCGCTCTGTTCCTCTCTCCCTCACCCTCCCTTCTCCCCTTCCCTCCCCCTCCCCCCCCCCACTTAAAGTCCGGTCCGCTCTCTCTCCACGTCTTCGGCTGGGGGCGTGCCGCGCCCGAAGTCTTCGGCCCAGCTTCTTCTCGTCGGCCAGACCCGTTCAGCCTCCCCCCCTCTCTCACTCCCCACCCCCATCCTCTTTTCTCCCCCCCCTTCTCTTTCCTCCCTCCCCACCCCTCGCTGTCAGAAACAGAGAGACACTGACAGACAGCCAGAGAGACACTGACAGAGATAGAGACACACACGCTGTTGGAGGGCTCCTGGTGCTGCAGTCGCTGAGTAGAACCTTAATTTTTTTATTTATTGATTTTTAAAAAAAATTTTATTGGTTGATTTATTTATTTATCGATTATTATTGATGATAATTCTTTATTTGTAAAAGTGATGTGTTTCATGTTTGTAAACTTCCCTTCCTCCACCCCCCCCCCTTTATCTCTCTTCCTTATGCCTGATTTTCTAAGTATAGGCAAGGTTTTTCTGAGCGTACAAAAATCTACACTTACTCCATTCTAAGTTAGCTTGGAGTAAGTTTTCGCTGCCTAAACTTGCAAAACAGGCGTAAGTGGCAGGACACACCCCCTTTTGAAAAAAAAATTCTGTTCTAAAATGAAACTGTTCTAACTCACTAGAACTGGAACAAACTAAATGCCAAAAATTGCAATTTCTAAGATACTCCATTCTAAACTAGTTGCTCCAAAAAAATAGGAGCAACTCATGCCGAAATTTGACCCCTTAGTGTGTACTATACACAACAATTTTAATGTGCTGTTGGTTATGCCAAGTTTAAGGATACATTCATGTTTCTGGTTATGTATCACTCTCATCATGTTCTCTGTCATTTTTCAGTTGCCTCTTTATGGTCTTTCACCGGTTAGTCTGTCTTTTTTGTGGTGGTGTGTTTTTTTTCTCTGCAGTTTGTCTGCGATTGTCTAATCCTGTTGTCCATACCATTGCCACATCTGTCCTTTCTTCCTGAATGTACATCTCATCACCAGCGATCCTACTGTTGCACCTTCCTGTGCTCCCCTGCCCTCCCTTTTCATTCCCCAACCTCTTTGAATGAATTTGAACTGCTCGTGTTTCCTTTTTCCCTCTTAGAAACACAGAAAATAGATGCAGGAGCCAGCCATTCGGCCCATCGAGCCTACACTACCATTCAATATGATCATCGCTGATCATGCAACTTCAGTACCCCACTCCTGCCTTCTCTCCATACCCCCGATCCCTTTAGCCGTAAGGGCCACATCTAACTCCCTTTTGAATATATCTAACATAGAAACATAGAAAATAGGTGCAGGAGTAGGCCATTCGGCCCTTCGAGCCTGCACCGCCATTCAATGAGTTCATGGCTGAACATGCAACTTCAGTACCCCATTCCTGCTTTCTCGCCATACCCCTTGATCCCCCTAGTAGTAAGGACTTCATCTAACTCCTTTTTGAACATATTTAGTGAATTGGCCTCAACAACTTTCTGTGGCAGAGAATTTCACAGGTTCACCACTCTCTGGGTGAAGAAGTTTCTCCTCATCTCGGTCCTAAATGGCTTACCCCTTATCCTTAGACTGTGACCCCTGGTTCTGGACTTCCCCAACATCAGGAACATTCTTCCTGCATCTAACCAGTCCAATCCCATCAAAATTTTATATGATTCTAGGAGATCCTCTCTCATTCTTCTATATTCCAGTGAATATAAGCCTAGTCGATCCAGTCTTTCTTCATATGTCAGTCCTGCCATCCCGTGAATCAGTCTGGTGAACCTTTGCTGCACTCCCTCAATAGCAAGAATGTCCTTCCTCAGATTAGGAGACTAAAACTGCACACAATACTCGAGGTGTGGTCTCACCAAGGCCCTGTACAACACCAAGACCTCCCTGCTCCTATACTTAAAATCTTTTGCTATGAAGGCCAACATGCCATTTGCTTTCTTAATTGCCTACTGTACCTGCATGCCTACTTTAAATGACTGATGTACCATGACACCCAGGTCTCGTTGTACCTCCCCTTTTACTAATCGGTCATCATTCAGATAATAATCTGCCTTCCTGTTTTTGCCACCAAAGTGGATAACCTTACATTTATCTACATTATACTGCATCTGCCATGAATTTGCCCACTCACCTAACCTGTCCAAGTCACCCTGCAGCCTCTTAGCATCCTCCTTTGCCACCCAGCTTAATGTCATCTGCAAACTTGGAGATACTGCATTCAATTCCTTTGTCTTAATCATTTATATATATTGTAAATAGCTATGCTTTCTGTTCCAACTCCCCTTTCTGCTCCTTGCTTACCCAGCTTGCCATACTGTGACCTCACCCATTCCCATCCATTTCTACCATAATCTTTCCCCCTCTGCTACGCTTAGTCTTTTCCCTACTCTCAGCCTCTCCCTTTTACCATTTAGCAAACTGTGTGTTAGCTTCTCCCTTTATCTCCTCTCTCTTCCTTTACACTTCTCTTGTACTTTTCTTCGTCTCGTTTTCTGACTCGCTCCTATTTTTTTGTTCTGTCCTTTGGCGGGGGAGGGGGGGGGGGTGACGGGGAGAATGGTGGGTCCAATTGTGTAGAAGTCATTTTCTGGAGGTGGGTGCAAGGCATCGGGCAGGGGACGAGATCCTGCCAGTTGTGCTTTGGGTGCCTTTTGATCTACAGGTTGCCACTGATGGGTGAGGTGAGATCCAGGCCATGGGCTATGCTATCCAGTGGTGAATGCAGGGTACTGTTCAGAGAGGGATCTATCTAGGGATGAAGATTACAGGGGAGATAAGGAAAGAGCTAGAGGCAGTAAAGCATGGGCCCTTGGGATGGGATGAGAGCCTTCACATCCACTCCCAGCCTCAAGTTTGGGGAAGCTGCTCTTAACTGCAGTTGAAAAGCACATTCCTGCTTCTAACTTCAAAAGAGCTTTTGAAGTGCCAGGACAGGATTCCAAATAGGAAAGATTATGCAACAGAGTGATAGGCAAATCTCCACAAAGGGAGCCAGAGGTACTGGCAACATTCAGCTGCCACTGCAAAGATTAAGTAGCGGGACAAATGGCTGCAGTTCCAATGGGAGAAAACAGAAGAGAGAGATACTGCATGTGGGAAGGCCTCAAGTCAGAATGTAGGCAGATAGCGGACATCTTGAGTTAACCTCCTTTCAATTCTCTCCTCCTCCAAGACCCTCCTTAAAACCCATCTCTTTAACCAAGCTTTCGGTCACCTAATATCTCCTTATTTGACTCGGTCAATTTTTGTTCGATTACTCTTCTGTGAAGTGCCTTGAGACATTGTTCTACATTAAAAGCCAGTTATTGTTGATTTTATTGTAATCAAGTGGGCCTCTGCTGGGGTCAGGAAAGCAGAATGGCCCACAGAGAGGAGGACTGCAAAAGGTTAAGGAGGTGGGCGACAAGGTGAGGTGACATGTATCACTCAGTATCTGTAGACTTTTATTTACAGCAAGGGCATGCAAGATTTTAAAGATATTATTAGTAATTCATTATTGGCTTTTCTCACCAGCAGTTAAATGAATTAAAGTTTTTTTAATGTAAGATGGCAACAGAATATCCAACCCATCACCTTTAATAAATCCCTTCATTCCACCAAGGGCATGGCCAAAGGCCTCTTCATCCTTTCTCCCTCTTCTCCTACCTCACCATTACTCTCAAAGAGGCTTTGCTTGCTGTCAAATTCAACTTGTGATTTTATATGGTAAAGGACTTAAATAAGGATGAAGAAAGACACTCGGCTTGTTCTGCTTTCTGAATTTTGTAGAATAAAAAACAAAAGTTACTTTATGCTCTCTCTCTCACACACACACACACACTCTTCTTTAAAACTAAACTTTACTTGACTAAAACTTTTGAAATTTGCCCTCTAGCTTTTCTTTACTTTGAAACACAGCTGAACAGAAAGTGCTAAAAGCTAAAGAAAAATATTAAGCAGCTCATCTGAATGTGCTGAGGCGTCTGGATAAATTAGATACACTGCACATGCTCAGACTGCACAATCTGCATTCAACTAACATACTCATAGCTCTGAGCTGCAAGTCCAAGCCCACCCATTTGAGAGCGCCTCAGACCTTCAAGTAAAAACTTTAATAAAGTCATTAAATGACACAAAGAAGATCCAATAAATACATTTAATCATGTTCTCATAAAATTTAATTTTCCAATTTTAAAAATTTTGTTTAAAACCTGATTTTAGACATTAAAAATGTCAGTTATTGATGTAAAAATAAGTCCATTTTTTTTCCCTCAGAAAGCATTTTGAGCGATTTGTGGACAAAAGATCATACAATATCACATGGTGTTACAGGGAGCCATGAAAGGAGAGTCCGAAGATCAACATTGGATCCCCTATTGTAGCATTACAGTGAACTGCAACATGTTTGCATATTTTAACATTGGAATTTCCTTAGGAAACATTGAAATTGCAGTTCTCAAAAGGAACGTGCAACCTACTTCTGAATTCCAAGGACTCAAAAATAAATGAAGCAATCTGGCCTGTTTTCAGAGCACTTGCGGGTTTGTGATTGTTACAGGTGCAACGCCCAGAATCCGGAACCCTCGGATTCAAGGCCGTTCCGGATTCCGCCGTTTTCTGGACTTTGGATCGTCTTTCTCACGTCTTTCGGAAACACCCGAGCCCAGGTTCGGGTATTTCCAGATTTCGGAATGTCAGAAAGGGGGGTCGTCGCCGAGGAGCTGTTCGGGCTGCCGGCCCCGTCGAAGAGGAGCAGTTCGGGTGGGTCACGCCGAGAAGGAGTTCGGGTGGGCCCCGCCGAGGAGAAAGGTGTTTGGGTGGGTCCCTGCCGCCATGGAGCTGTTCGGGCGGGGCCCCGCCGCCAAGGAAGTGTCCGGGCGGGTGGGCCCCATCGCAGAGATGTTGGGGCGGGCCAGTGAGGAGGCCGTGAGGTAAGGGCAACGGCAACGAGCGGGGCAAGGCGAGCAGAGTGAGGAGTGGCGGAGTAAGGGCAGCGACGGCGAGCGGAGACCCGAGGTTGGGTAGCGGCAGGGCCCAGAGGTCAGCAGGATTCTGGAACAGTTTACGGATTCCGGACGACCCTGCCACCGATCGGTCCAGAGTCTGGAACTCCGGATTTTGGACGCTGAACCTGTACTTTAAAAGAATCATCAGACTGGTTAGTTTTATGGTGGTTGTTGGTGTTTCATTCTTATCTTTTCCTATCCAGCCAGTAAATGCAACTGGTCTTTGGCTCAACTATCCCACTGATCCACTGAGAATCAGTCATCATAGTTACCTTAACAGATAATTTGTTGCTTTTGAGAGGTGTGACACCATTGACAAGTGCTAACTACAAGATTTGGAATTATTTATACTTGGAAAAGGAAACATTTGCAGATATAGGACAAGAGTAGGGAGTAGGACTAAAAGCCGACACGGGCAATGGAGGAGAGGGTGGCCCGCCCTCCTCCTTCTCTACTTTATGATTTAATGTTTTGTCATGTGACCACCAAAACAGAAATGTTGTGTGTGTGGATTGGCCAATACATTGTTAAACATCAGCACGACTTCTGTAGACATGCATCCTACGTTATTCTAAAATTATTTTTTTTATTACTTTGGCATAATGTCTGAAAGTGACATGCCCAGTATTATTACCAAGTCTCTTTTTAATAGTAGGTTTACACTGCAGGAGTGCAACTAATGGCAGATCGACAGTTCTCCCTCTACTATTTGCATTTTTCGGTGTAAACGAGTCAACCTGTAAGCGAATTACTACATACGGGTCTACAAATCTGTCAAGATAAGGGTGCCTATTCGTAGAATCATGGAATAGTACTGCACAGAAGGAGGCATTTCGGTCCATCGAGTATGCGCCAGCTCTTTCGAAGTTAGTCCCACTCTCCCGCTCTTTCCCCATAGCCCTTAAATTCTTTCTCCTTCAAGTATTTATCCAAATTTCTTTTGAAGGCTACTATTGAATCTATATCCACCACCCTATCAGGCAGTGCATTCCAAATCCTAACCACTCGTTGCATTAAGATTTTCCTCATGTCGTCTTTAGTTATTTTGCCAATCTCCTTAAATCTGTGTCCTCTGGTTATCAATTCTTCAGCTATTGGAAATAGAATAAATAAAGAGAAACTATCTAAACCCTTCATGATTTTAAACATCTTTATCAAATTCCCCTCTTAGCCTTCTCTGATCTAAGGAGAACAACCCCAGCTTCTCCAGTCTATCCACCTAACTGCATTCCCTCAACTCTGGAACCATGCGAATAAATCTCTTCTGTACCCTCGCTAAAGCCTTCACGTCCTTCCTAAAGTGTGGTGCCTAAAATTGGAGGAGTACTGATTCATGTTGAGGGGGGAGGGTATAGGAGGTTCCCTTGACCTTCTTTCACTTGAAGAATTGAAACTTCAAGGGGTCTGGAATCAATGTTGAGGACACTCAGGACCACTCCCATGTCACTGTAAATCCACCTCTGATGGGTTTATCCTGCCGATGAGACAGGAGATACCCAGGGATGAAGATGAAAGAATCTGAATGGCGGCTGATAGTAATCATACCTATGCCAGGTTGGTGCTCGACTAGTCTGCAGGACAACTCTCCCAACCAGGGCACCAGCCCACAGATGTTGGTGAGAAAATCTTTGCAACTGGACTGAGACCGCCTTAGTGTTATCTGGAAACGATGTCAGAGTCAGTGAACAAATAAGTAAAAATGCTATCAAGATGTTGCAAGCATAGCAAGAGGACTTGAGAGAATTGCCTACAGAAACTCCATTGTAAATATCAATATTCTCTAATACATTTTTATCCCTGGTTTTCAGTCTGCTACTCAAACAGCAAGAGTTTACTGTCATTCTCATCAGAGACCAGTACTCAGCACCAAAACAGAAGAGGAAGTATGGTGCAGAGAGATCACTGTCCCAAGACAGGAATTTAAACACTACAATATAATAGTTCAAGTTGCCCTCTGTTAATTTTGTTAATTTTATAACCTAGATATAATGCATTTTAGTGTTAAATTTCATTTCATGTCAGCCCAATTATGTAACTGATCTAAATCCTTCTGTGTTAGCAATTTAGTAGGAACTCTTGCTCACAAGTTTGATATTCCATGCGGAATAGTTGTCGCTGAGCCCTCAGGCTTCAGTAATGCGTTCATGGATGAGCTGCTGGCGCAAGGCTTGAGCAATCGTTAAAGGAGCACGATGGCCTGCCCTCCTCCGACGTTGTGCTCCGGCCTCAGGCACTTCCATGGTTTCCTCATCGTCGTCATCATCCTCCTCCACCACCTCGTCACCTGCATCTTCTAAATCATTATCAGCCACTCTCACCGCAAGTGGGTCGTCTTCTTCCACTATCAGCTGCTGCTGCCTCATGATGGCTAAATTATGCAGCATGCAGCACACAACAGTGAACTGACCGACAATCTCAAGGGAATATTGCAAGTCGGAAACGCTGTTTCAAGATGCCAATGATCCTCTCTATGATGCTGCGTGACGGAACGTGCGACATGTTGTATTGATGGTGAGCTTCCATCCGGGTTACGTGTCATGAGCCAGATGGTGAGGCCGTACCCTTTCGCTCCCAGTAGCCAGCTCTGCCCTTCTGGCTGCTGCTCAAACATGTCAGATATAATGCTGTCACGTAGGATGAACGCATCATGGGTGTTGTCAGGGTATCTCGCATTGACTGACATGTTGTCACACATGAGCTGCAAGTTAATAAAGTGGAAGCCTTTTCTAGTCTTGAACAGCTCGACATCCTCCACAGGTGCTCGCAAGGCTATGTGGGTACAATCAATGCAGCCCTGTACCTTTGGGAAGCCAGCAATCCTCGAGAACCCCACAGCCCTATCATAGATTGCTTGGGCGGTCATTGGGAACTTGATGAAGTCATTCCTTCGCGCTTATAGTGCAGCCATGACCTGGCGAATGGAGACATGTATTCCATGTTGAGAGATGACACACACATCTCCAGTTGTAGCTTGAAACGATCCCAAGGCATAGAAGGAAAGTGCAGCTGTAACCTTCACTTCAACAGACAAAGCAGTCCACCTGCTGCTTCTCGGCTGCAGGTCTGGTCTCAGCAACTCACAGATCTCACGGACAACTTCTCTGCGGAAACGCAGCCTTCTGACACAATCTGCATCGCTCAGGTCCAGGTACAAATGCCTGACTCGAAATTGCTGAGGTGGGTAAGGCCTGCCCAGCCTACAGGCTCTGATGTTCCTGATGTGATGAGCTCTTAATCAATTGTCTCCTACGTAGCACAATGATGCAGATCGCTCACAAAAGCTGTGGCATTGATATTATTGCACCCATACTTAAAAGTTAAAATTAAACTTTCAAAGAAGGTGAAATGGCAGGAAAGCAGGCAACACAGCACAGCACAGCAGAAGTTCGCAGTTCTGTCTCTCTCCACCCCCCCCCCCCACCACCCAAGGTATGTACATGGAACACACCCAAAGGTCTTTTGTCCTCTCCCCTTCCCAGCCATGTGACTTCTCTCTTCCACCACCCCCCCGCACCTAGCCTGTCCGTGAGGTTGATTCCTGCAGCCAGCCTGTGTGTGCTTCGAGGTCGGTGGGCAGTTCCCTGGTTGAGTGGTCTCCCGGTCACCCCGACGCGAATAGGCAAAACGCGGGGCGATGCGGAGGGACAGGGAAATAAACTATCGCGTGGCGACGCGAATAGGAAAACCGCGGGGCGACGCGGAAGAAAAGGGAAATTGTGTAAAACTAAATCACGGGGCGACGCGAGGAATTGTGTAAGGATAAAAGGAATTGTGTAAGGATAAAATATTTCTTTACCGCGGGGCGACGCAGGAATGGGCAATCATGGATCCAAAAATAGAGCCGGCCAAAGAAAAAAATTAATTAATAAGCTTTGTTGAATGAAGAGAGACTTTTGTGAATGTCTGTTTTTGAATGAGAGTACTTGTGTGATTTTTTGACTGCGGAATGAATTTTTATGTTTTCATGTTTTTTTAAGAAGCCTGTTTGGAAGAGTGGAGCAGCTGCTTGTTTATTTTAGCTCCACCCACTTCTTCAAATAGAGTGAAAGTTTTTTCAACCCTTTGTAGTGTTGTCCTGTATGTGGGAAGTTTTAAGACATTTTAAGTTAGAAACGCAGGTGTGGATTTATTTGGATGATAAGTTACGGAGCTAGGAAATGCACAAAGGATAGGTTTGTTGAGTAAAAGATAAAAAAATACATGGTCCCGGTGGTTGAAAAAAAAAAGAATTTATTTGACACGCTCACTTACTTGTCGAAAGAAAACATGCAATGATTGATTACATTGGGTTGAAAGACATAAATTTAGTCTCGGAATGAGATAAAGAATGCCTTTTAAAAAAGCTTCTAGCTCAAAAAAAAAGTTTGAAATAAAGATTGAAATTACAAAATTTGAATTGGGATTTTGAGATATTAAGAGAAGGCACAACAAAATACTGAGGTGGATTCAAAAAAAATTATTAAATTAAATCTGATCTCTTAAAGAAAAACTAAAAGGTTTGAAAAAAGATGTAACCTACTAAATAAGTGCTGAAAAAAATGTTTGTGATGGAAAAAGACATAACTTACTAAATACTAGTTGATGTTTGCTGTGAAAAAGATATTGATTTAATTAGGAAAAGGAAAAAAAATTGGAAGAGGTAAAAGACACTCAACAGTGATAATGATTTTAAATTACGAGAAAATTTCACTGCAGTTTGAAAGATTTCCAAAATGGACGTTGTTTATCAAGAAAAGTCCCGAACAGTCTAAACAAGCAGGAGGGTTTTGAAACTAACGAGGAGAAAAGATCGAAGCTATGCGAACTCAGCACAGAAAGAACTGGAAATTAAAGAATCTTACTAAATTTTAAAATTCTTATAGAAAATGGAACTGGCACGGATGTTTAGATTTTGTGCCGAGAGAGAAATAAAACACAAGATTTGCCCAGTGAACAGGACCGTAAAATAAAACGAAATGTTAGAATGTACACAGCGTGTGTGAAAATTGGATTTCAGTAAACAAAATAGCTATTAAAAATGTGTGGTCTCATTTTAAATCAATCCAAAAAAGAAATCTTTGGCAATTCGAAGTTAAGAAAACATTGGAGTTTACTCTAAAATGCCGTCTTCCCTGATGAGAAGACTTTTATTATGACGGCTTTACTAATGATTTCTGCTGTTTTAACGGATTCCTAATTTCTAAGCAAGTTTTGAAGGCACAAAGACTTAAAAAAAAAAAAGAATTTTTCAGATGATTACGTGAAGTCACGTAATGACATCAGGCTTTCTTACAAACCTGTAAAGGAGTTAACCCTTTCCATTGACAGCTGTTTTATACTGGACATTATTAATTTGGATTTCTTAATAGAATAAAAAAGACTCACCTAACAGAGGAAATGGTGCGATAGTCAGAATAAAAATAAAAACAGAACTAATAATACTCGCCTGATACAAATAAAAGATACTCAAACAAAACAAATTCAAGAGTTAAAAGCTAAATAAGCTGGAAGAGATTTAAAAAAAAAAAACGGGGCCAGACGGATAGTGCAGTGCACAGCCATAGCACCATCACCTATGGCAATAGAGCCAATGTACCCCACGGTGGGTAAGTGTAGTCTACAAACCCAACCTAACCTTACCTCCGATTTCACAGAGTGACCGCAACATGCATGGATAAAAGATGAGTAGACCAGAACCTAACACCTGGTGACGACCAGGCTACCTGTTTAAAATTTGCAGATAAAACACTCACCGAGATGGGACCGCAGCGGCTACTTCGACTCTGGAGACTCAGGATACTGGGGACCTTGAGGCCCACGCAGGCACCGGATAATTCAGATGGACTATGAGAGATATAGCACACGCAGGAAAGACACAACTGCATGAACTAGCTTTGTTTAATTTGACTGCCGAAATATGCAACCCAGCAGCCAAGGACTGGAGCAAGGACAGAACTTATTTTAACGCATGGCCATGTATAGTGTATTAAGTAAGGTTGTAATGTAGCAGGCTGCCAATGCCATGGGCGCCAGTAGATTCCGAGGACAGGAGCAAGTTCATAGGACCAAAAGGGGAAGGGCGCAGAAATCCAACTGGATGGAATTTCAGTTCTAGAAGCTCATGCCTGGGTGGACGAAGCTGCAAACAAGCAGCCAAATCCACCCCGCAAGAACAGAAGGGTGGGAAGAGAACAGAGCAAAGAGAGGGGCTAGTAATAAAATAATCTAAAGAAAGGATATAATTTGGGGTGCGTCAGCGACTGCTTATCCTAAACCTAATGGATATCATTTTTCCTAGCTTCTGTGGGAATGAAACTATAAGTCTATATCAGAACCTGTCACAACGGATCCTCGAAGGCCCAAAACCCACTACCCTGAGATTTAATGTCAGAAATGGAACAGGGCAAGGTCGAAAAAAAAAAGGGGAATACTGGAAACACTAGGCACGGGTTATGCGGCAGGGGTTATGACGATGAATTCCATAGGCCTGTAGGCAATATACGACCGGGTTAACAACTTAATGGCGTAGTCTTGAGTGGTTTAGTGGGGAGGGACTTGGATAACCAAGCCCTACAAGCGCGGTTGGGAGATGGCGTGGAAGGGGAACTGTTACAAGTGGCCCATACATTGCCGAAATGCCAAGAAAATAAAATTGATCCACGCAATGGGGAAAGATATAAGTAAACGATTACAGGCCGAGATAGTTTGCTCCGGGTATGGGGACTGGATATTAAGTGAGGTATAACATAATTTGGAGCAACTCCAGAATGGAGACATACCAGATTGCATTCCGAACAGCATACTTAACAATTGGACTCCAGATAAAAAAATGAATAAGACATGCGAGGTACGAAGGAATAGTCACGCATGGGTGCCGAAATTCAGATGTATTACTGGGCGGGTGAATATGATCGGATTTGTGTTGTCCATACCACAGTATGATGTAACAAAGGGAGACCCCTTATATCAGATCGATAATATTGGTGAAGTGAGAAACCAAACTCGGTTACGTTACCATCAGCCTGCCAGACGGGTGATTAAAATTAATAATACCAAAGGCATTGATATAACTGACTGCTATAAAATTAACCAAGTGGTTTTATGTCGAGGTATGCCACGAATGACGAATGATGATTGCAGATTCGACCAAACAAACGGATGCATGCTGAGTATTACTCCTCTCAAACACGATTCCGAAACAATCGCTGCTCCACAAGGGAATGGAACACAGGAGCAGCCAACCCGACGATTAAGACCAGGGGAGGAGTCACCCCCTGTGTCATCACCAACCCTAACTTGTGTTTCAGGTCCATGGGAAAAATAGATGTAAATGGATACCACATATATCCCGAGACAACGGAAATCATCCACGGAACAATCACGGATACCCTCCGAGAAGGGTATGAAGAGGCGGTATGGGAACCGCAAGGCAAGCAGATACCGGAACTAAATGAGGAACAATTACGTTTGGTGTAAGGAATCCAGAATCAAAGACGACAGTATGTCCGGCTGATGGAAGAAATAGACAACTTACAGAGAGACACTAATGCAACGCTGGCTGATCAGCCCTGGTACTCAAAGCTGTGGGACATTGGACTTAATATTCAAATTCACCCATGGATAAGAATAATATCACATGTACTTGTAGTAATACAGGGTCTGGTTCTGATGGTCATGATGGGATTAACATGTGCACGAATTAAACAGGCCAAACGACAAGTCAGGGCACGCACTATGATTAAGGCCATAAGGGATGAAAATTTAAGCAGTCCTACAGGAAGGACTTACCTTATATAACTCTGTGGGAAGGTTTCAGGAGGTCCCGAAGCTTGGGAGATGGCCACCCAGGTGAACGAACCTATCTGGAACTTGCCTACAGGGAGATAGTTATTGGGAAATATGGCCAGCTTGGCGTATAGCCAAGGGCCAAAAGGGGGGAAATGTAAGAGAAAAATTTGGCATTAGGGATACCAGCGGGACAAGGGCTAAAGTGCTGGTTCCTGTACTGGCCCATAAGGAGGTAAAAGGCCTCTCTTCGGCCTTGTACCAAGGCTCCAGAAGTTATCAATTCAATAATATTCCGACAGGATACGATGTGGGAACCTAAACAGACATTGATAAGACCTTGCGAAGAGGCTCGAGGCGGACTCACAGATAACAAGGAGGATCAGGAAAGAGAATGCACACGGCTAAACGCGATACTCCTGGAATAAGCACCAGGGTTATCATGGGATGATAAAAGGGGGGAATGAGAATGTGTAAAGAAGGGTTGCGAATGTGGTAGATGGATAGAGAATGTGGCAAAAGGATGGAGATAGGGAATCATGGGAAAATAGCTAAAGGAATGTCAAGATGCAGACAACTGCAGAATCTACAGAAAAAAAGGGGTTACCAAGAGTTGAAGTTGAGGTTAAACACGGGTCATGAGAAAGACGCAAGGCAGCACAAAGAAAGAAAGCAATCCTAGATAGGGGGGGAAAAGTAATAGCTTTTACTGATAAGGAGGAAGGGAAACTAATTGGGTTCTTTATTGATAAGGGAAGACAGTGTAGCAAAGCTATAACTAACCTGACCCTGACACCAGCCCTAATTGGGAGACTTTCTTGCCTGCCATTGGACGTACTCGGGGGGGGGGGGGGGGGGGGGGAGGCAGAAAGGGATTGGATAGACCAAGTGCTCATCAAATGTGTTCTGTTTTGAAAATGTATAACTGTTGTTGTGTCGCGCTGAAAAGGGGCTTGTCCAGGGGAAGGTAAACAGGCTCTGATTGAGAGTGTCCCTTTGTCTTGACAAGTCCCAGCCGGAGAATCTTCAATAAAGGTCTTTTACAGAAAAGGCAGCAAGGTGTTTGTGTGTCACTGTATTCGCTGAAACAGATTGAGGGAAAAAGAATCCGTATTAACACCGGTGCATTGTCGTCCCGCCCCTATCCCCGGCCGAGTGGTGTCCCGCACCAGCAGGCCCGCTGCCTTCCCAGGCCGAGTTTTGAGATGAAGGTAAGACTTTGTTTTATTTTTTATTTTTTCTGGAATGTTTTTATGACTTCTTGAATGCTTATTACTTCTTGTGCTTTGTTTAGTGCTTTCTAAGTCTTGGTGCAAGGTCTTCCCTTCCCGCCCCTATCTCAGGCCGAATGGGCTCCAATGTACCTACCTGCACTGATTTATTAATTCTCTGCAAGGGTTTTCACAAGCGGCCACATACACTGGCCTAAGTTAGTTTGGAGTAACTATTAGCTGTCCAAAGTGGCCAAAACGGGTGTAGGTGGCTGTTAACGACCCCTTTTGGAAAAAAAAAATTAAACCAAAAAAAAATCCAAACTAACTCACTTACACTGGCACAAATTGAATGTGCAAAATGGGGATTTTTAAGATACTCCAGAAAAATCAAGTTGCTCCAAAAAACAAGAGCAACTCCTGGCTAATTTTGAGCCCTATATCACAAATTTTTTTAAGGCAGTTTCAATTGGTGAGTTTTTAAATCCATATCACTTATAATAGATTATTTTACTGCAAAATAGCTATCTTTGGTACAGACTTGGAGGCAGACTATTTGAAGTGTTCTAGATTCTGAAAGGGACTGAAGGTTGGATCCAAGCAAATTGTTTACAAGACTGAAAGGTTTAAATACCAGGAAATACTTTGGAGGGTGAAGATGGGTACAGGGAAGCAAAGATGGGCAAAGGGAAGTCAGGAATTAAAAAGGGAATCAAGGATCAACCCTTCACACACTATAAAATAGACTTGCTGAGCAGGTTACTGGAAGAAAGCGTAGGAGAAATGGCCTGTAAATTGTCTGCGACGTGTCCCCAAAATACAGTTTGAAGTTTAAAGGTGTTCTCAAAATGGAGGTCAGTCGTTTTATTGGATCTTGGAAAATTAAGAGACCTTGGCCCCTATATTCCACTTGCTGCATTTTTGGCGCCTGCAAAACATGGCCGAGAGAGAAGTGGAAGAGGAATTCGAAGGACAAGAAAGATGGACCTTTCAATTTCTCCCACACGAAGCGGTATTCCTGGTAGATATCGAGAGGAAATAGGATCTGCTGGCAACTCGGGGGAAAGCGAAAACAAAAGTAAAACCTGCTATAATGGCTCAACGTTGGGATGATGTTGCTGTAGAGTACAATGCAGTAGCCATCACCCAGAGAATCGGCGGGTAGCTGAAAAAGAAGTGGCAGGATCTAGGACAATTAGTGAAAGTAAGTATGCACTGCAATTACGTGTGTGTGTGTGTATGTATGTGTGTGTGTGTGGTGGTGTGTATGTATGTGTGTGTGTGTGTGTGTGGTGGTGTATGGTGGTGTGTATGTATGTGTGTGTGAGTGTGTGTGGTGGTGTGTATGTATGTGGTGGTGTATATGTATGTGTGTGTGAGAGTGTGTGTTGGTGGTGTGTGTGTGTGTGTGTTGGTGGTGTGTGTGTGTGTGTGTGTGTGTGTGTGTGTGTGTGTGTGTGTAGGGGGGGGTGTCCATCACACAAAAGGATCCTCTCTTAAAAAGTTCTATTTTCATCTTTTCAGTTCAAAAATGCAAAGATCAGGAACCACAGGAATCGTACTGGTGGAGGTCCACCAAGTAAGCTGCAATTGAGCCAGCTGGAACAAAACAGAGGATCTCTCTGATCTGATTAAAGCTTACCAGAGAAGATCCACCACCAATGTGGACGCTGGGCCCAGGTCAAAGAGACAGGGTAAGCCCTGCAATTTGCACTGTGGGTTGGCTAAATACTGTGTGGGCTAGCTAGGCTTTAATGGATGTTTGATATGTTTTACAGCAGCTGCGCATCAGGAAGAGGCAGAAGGTGATCCAGAAGGACAAGCAGAAGTACCAGCAGAATAGCACCCAAAGGACATCCAGAAGGGAGTCCAGAATTGTTTCCTGATTTTGAGCAAGACGATCTGGATGAAGGCCAGCATGAAGATCCCCCCACTGATCAGATGGTCATATTGGACCTGCAGCTGGTGGAGTCCATGGATCAGGATGCGACCCAGTGTGGTCCAGTAATGCACACCTATGAGAGGGATGCCCAATAGGGTCGAGGAGCAAGGCACAGGTGGGAGACGGCGAAGGGGGATGGAAAGGATAGCTGAACCACAAGCGCAGGTAGCCATAGTACAGCTCATCGGGATGAGTGAGGAGAGTATGCAGCTAACCAGGTCGCTCCTGGACAACATGGGTGAGGTGAGGGTAGAAATTGTGGGACTGTAAGGAGAAGTAGCAACACTGTCTGGAGGAATAGGACCACCACATGCAGGGCAGATTAAGGAGGGAATGGTGAATGCACTGTCGGAACAGCTGATGAGGAAATTGTCTGACATATGTGATGGAAATTTGCAGGTAGCTGCTACAATAAGGGAACACACCCAGGTTGTCATTCAACAACACCAATTGGCAGCATCAACTGTTGCCACTCAAATAATCCCTCGACCAACCTCAGGGTGATCCACAGCTTGAAAAAGACAAAGACGAACCCGGGCCTTCCAGAAAGGTGTCTACTAGGTCTGCCCCTGTTCAAACCCACCAACAAAAAACAAAAAAATTATAACCTTTGGCTCAGTGGAGGGCCAAGTAAGTCAGACAGGGCTATGGGTAGAGGCAAGAGGAGCACTACACGCCAGTGGTCGTTGAATAAGGGGGAGGAGATATATTTGTATCTTACTGTTACTTGCTTTGTTAATAGAAAAGTTTGATGCAATAAAGTTTTGTGAATTGAAAATGTTAAAGTTTGCGAGTTTAAAGTTTGATACAAGTTAATTGAAAATTTTAACGTTTGATATTTCTTCATTGAAAAGTTAAAAGTTTGATACAAAGTGTTTTATTAAAGTTAAGTACAAATGTTTAATAAACCTATTCTTTTAATTTAACCAGAATCTGTGCATTATTTTGTGAATTTAGCCAACAGTATATATTAGTCTAAGATAAACCAACACAACATTATTAAAAGTGCAAACAGGTGTAAACAGTCAACATGGTGCGACACGACAATCAAACGTGCCGTCATTTAGCCTTCAGGGAGAAAAACGTTCATGGATTAGCCACTGACGCAAGTCTCTGGCAATGGCTAGAGGTCCTTTTGGTCGCCCCACCCTCCTCCGCCATCGCCCTGCGGCTTGAGGTGGTTCCTTCTCCTGCTGCTGGTCATCCTCCTCCTCCTCCGATTCCTCATCCCTCCTTCGCCCCTCAGGAGGATCTTCAATGTCCAGTAGCTGTCCCCTCATGATGGCCAAGTTGTGCAGCATGTAGCACCTAACAGTGAATTCAGCGACGTGGTGAGGGGAGTATTGCAGGTAGCCTCCAGAGTGGTCCAGGCATCAGAAACGCTGCTTTAAAACGCCAATTGTCCGCTCTATGATGCACCATGTCATTATGTGGAAATATTGTACTGACCCTCTGTCTCAGTACGAGGTTTGCGTAGGGGAGGTCATAAGCCAGGTGGTGGGCCCGTAACTTTTGTCCCCGAGCAACCAGCTCTGCCCTTCTGGCAGCTCCTGAAACATCGCAGGTATAATGCTCTCACGTAGGATGAAAACATCATGGATGCTACCGGGATATTTGGCATCCACTGCCATGATCCGCTGCATTTCATCACACACCAGTTGCATATTTAGGGAGTGGAACCCTTAAGGATGTCATAGCAGTGCATTTGGAAAGAGGTGACATGATAGGTCCAAGTCAGCATGGATTTGTGAAAGGGAAATCATGCTTGACAAATCTTCTGGAATTTTTTGAGGATGTTTCCAGTAGAGTGGATAAGGGGGAACCAGTTGATGTGGTATATTTGGACTTTCAGAAGGCGTTCGACAAGGTCCCACACAAGAGATTGATGTGCAAAGTTAGAGCACATGGGATTGGGGGTAGTGTACTGACATGGATTGAGAACTGGTTGTCAGACAGGAAGCAAAGAGTAGGAGTAAATGGGTACTTTTCAGAATGGCAGGCAGTGACTAGTAGGGTACCGCAAGGTTCTGTGCTGGGGCCCCAGCTATTTACACTGTACATTAATGATTTAGACGAGGGGATTAAATGTAGTATCTCCAAATTTGCGGATGACACTAAGTTGGGTGGCAGTGTGAGCTGCGAGGAGGATGCTGTGAGGCTACAGAGCGACTTGGATAGGTTAGGTGAGTGGGCAAATGCATGGCAGATGAAGTATAATGTGGATAAATGTGAGGTTATCCACTTTGGTGGTAAAAACAGAGAGACAGACTATTATCTGAATGGTGACAGATTAGGAAAAGGGGAGGTGCAACGAGACCTGGGTGTCATGGTACATCAGTCATTGAAGGATGGCATGCAGGTGCAGCAGGCGGTTAAGAAAGCAAATGGCATGTTGGCCTTCATAGCAAGGGGATTTGAGTACAGGGGCAGGGAGGTGTTGCTACAGTTGTACAGGGCATTGGTGAGGCCACACCTGGAGTATTGTCTACAGTTTTGGTCTCCTAACCTGAGGAAGGACATTCTTGCTATTGAGAGAGTGCAGCGAAGGTTCACCAGACTGATTCCCCGGATGGCAGGACTGACCTATCAAGAAAGACTGGATCAACTGGGCTTGTATTCACTGGAGTTCAGAAGAATGAGAGGGGACCTCATAGAAACATTTAAAATTCTGACGGGGTTAGACAGGTTAGATGCAGGAAGAATGTTCCCAATGTTGGGGAAGTCCAGAACCAGAGGTCACAGTCTAAGGATAAGGGGTAAGCCATTTAGGACCGAGATGCGGAGGAACTTCTTCACCCAGAGAGTGGTGAACCTGTGGAATTCTCTACCACAGAAAGTTGTTGAGGCCAATTCACTAAATATATTCAAAAAGGAGTTAGATGAGGTCCTTACTACTAGGGGGATCAAGGGGTATGGCGAGAAAGCAGGAATGGGGTACTGAAGTTGAATGTTCAGCCATGAACTCATTGAATGGCGGTGCAGGCTAGAAGGGCCGAATGGCCTACTCCTGCACCTATTTTCTATGTTTCTATGTTTCCTGTTGCAGAAAACTTCAGAACCTTGCAATGGTACTCTCAAGGCGATGTGGGTACAGTCAATGGCGCCCTGTACCCTGGGGAAGCCAGCAATTCTGGAGAGTCCCACAGCCTTGTCGCTCAGTACCTGCGTGGACATTGGGAAAGTGATAAACTGGTCCCTTTTGGCATACAGTGCAGCAGTCACATAGCGAATGCAGCAACGGGTGGCGTGCTGCTAGATCGAGCATAAGTTGAAGCTTGAAATGATCCCGTAGCATAGAAGGCAAATGCCACTGTTACCCTTACTTCTACAGATAGGGCAGTCCTCCTTCCACTTCTTGGCCGTATGTCTGCCCTGAATAGTTGGCAGATCTCAGCAATTACCTCCATTCTGAATCGCAGCCTGCGAACGCAGTCTGGCTCACTCAGTTACAGGTATGAGTGCCTCTGCTTATAGATTCGCTGAGGGTAAGGCCTCCACCCATCAATCTGTCTCCCTGATATTGGCGCCAAAATTATTTATTGCCTCTGCATGCCATGTATGGCCAACGCCAATGCCCTTACCACATCAGGTATGCTAAAAATTGCAATTATTCTTATGCAGATAAATACTTAAATCACTGACACCTTTCCTCTCCGTTTTGCTCCACAAGGCTGGGTGACGCCCTAGATCGGACCACACCATGATCTACGTTTGTTTGTTTGTACAGTGATTTTCTTGGGTCAGTTACGCATGTAATAACTTGATAGACTGAATACTGTAAACTAAAACAGGTACAAACCTGGCTCTACTTTATTAGGCCCCAAAGTGATGACATTACATGATAGCTTGCCTTTTATACCTGGGCCACACACACGTGTGTACAGCCCAATGACCTCTGACAGTGGCGCCACCTGGTGGCTAGTAACCCCAAGCATATATACATGACAATATCCCCCTTTAAGATATTAGTAACAGTCTTTTTACAAATTGAGACGGTCCGGGGCTTTCCGATTCCGAGTTGATCGTCTCAGTTCAACTCCAGCCTTGGGCGAGCGTTCTGAGTCTGTTATGACTGGGGGCTGGGTAGCCGATCTGATGGGAGTGGCAATGATCATGTCAGGGATTGAAAGTCCAGGTTCATTGATGACAGCGGAGTCCTCTGATGACTGAGGGTAGGTTGGTTGGTCACTGATTGTGTCTTCCTCAGACTGTTCCGGTTCATCCATGTGCCGCAGCTTTATCTGATCAACATGTTTCCTGCATGTTTGCCCATTCTTGAGCTTGACGATAAACACTCTGTTACCCTCCTTGGCCATAACAGTACCGGCGATCCACTTGGAACCTTGACCATAATTTAGTACATACACAGGATCGTTAACAGAAATGTCACGTGACACAGCAGCACGATCATGATACCACTGCTGACTTTGATGTCTGTATTCAACATGATCGTTCAAGTCAGAGTCCACAAGAGAGAGCTTGGTCTTGAGACCTCTCCATCAATAGTTCAGCGGGGGGGACCCCAGTAAGCGTGTGGGATCTTGTCCTATGACTAAGTAATATGCATGACAAGCGAGTCTGCAGTGAACCTTTAATTACACGTTTCATACTCTGCTTGATGGTTTGGACAGCACGCTCTGCTTGACCATTAGATGTGGGTTTGAATGGGGCTGACCTCACATGTTTGATACCATTAAGTTTCATGAACTCTTGAAACTCCAGACTGGTGAAGCAAGGTCCCTTACAATGATGTCGGGCAGACCATGAGTTGCAAACATGACACGAAGACTCTCAATGGTAGCTGTGGATGTACTGGATGACATGATTATACATTCTATCCACTTGGAATATGCATCCACCACAACTAAAAACATCTTTCCCAGGAAGGGACGTGTAAAGATGATGTGGATCCTGGACCATGGTTTAGATGGCCACGACCACAGACTCAGCGGCAATTCTGCTGGTGCTTTACTTAGCTGCATGCAAGTGTTGCACTGATGCACACATGATTCCAGATCAGAGTCAATTCCAGGCCACCATACATGAGATCTGGCAATGGCTTTCATCATGACAATACTGGGATGAGTGCTATGTATATCATGTACAAATTTCTCTCTGCCTTTCTTAGGCATAACAACACTATTACCCCACAGTAAACAATCTGACTGAATGGATAGTTCGTCTTTACGACGGTTGTCAGGTTTGGTCTCATCACCCATTTGCTTGGTATGGCAGACCAATCTTCACTAATGACACAACGTTTCACAACCGATAATATCGGGTCCTGGCTGGTCCAGGTCTTAACTTGTTGAGCCGTGACAGGGGTTCCTTCACTTTCAAAAGCATCCATAACTAACAGTCGGTCTGCAGGTTGTGGCATCTCCACCTCCGGTGTGGGCAACGGCAGACGGCTCAATGCACCGGCACAATTCTCGTGCCAGGTCTATGGTGAATGACATAATCATAGGCAGATAATGTCAGCGCCCACTTCTGCATGCGGGACGATGCATTGGTGTTGATCCCTTTGTTTTCCGAAAACGATGAAATGAGTGGCTTGTGATCGGTTTCCAGTTCAAACCGAATGCCAAACAGGTACTGATGCATCTTTTTAACCCCATACACACAGGCTAATGCTTCTTTTTCTACCATGCTGTAGGCTCCTTCTGCCGTTGACAAACTTTTAGAAGCATACACAACAGGTTGTAGTTTACCCGACTCATTAGCTTGACGGAGCACGCAACCAACTCCATATGACGAAGCATCACAGGCCAATACTAGACGCTTACACGGATCATAATGTACCAGCAGCTTGTTAGAGCAAAGCAGATTAGTAACTTGCTCAAAAGCTCCATCTTGAGACGCACCCCAAACCCAGTTGTCGCCTTTTCTTAGCAGCATATGCAGTGGCTCTAATGAAGTGCTCAATCTAGGTAGGAAATTACCGAAATAGTTGAGTGGACCAAGGAATGAACACAACCCCGCCACATTCTGAGGCTTGGGTGCATTTTTGATGGCCTTGGTTTTCGAGTTCGTAGGCCTGATGCAGTCAGCAGCAATTTTCCTCCCCGGGAATTTAACTTCCGGTGCCATGAAGACACACTTCGAACATTCCAGTCTGAGTCCCACTTTGTCCAGATGACGTAGAACCTCTTTCAGGTTGTTCAGATGTTCGGTGGTGTCACGACCTGTGACCATGATGCCATCTTGGAAGACTACGGTTCTAGGGACAGACTTCAGTAGACTCTCCATGTTCTTCTGAAATATGGCTGCAGCCAAGTGAATTCCAAAAGGACACCTGTTGTAGATAAACAGTCCTTTATGAGTGTTGATGTACGTAAGTTTGTTCAACGTCTCGACCAGCTCGTGTGTCATGTAGGCTGACGTCAGATCCAGTTTAATCAATTACTTCCCCCCGACTAGCATTGCAAGCAGGTCATCAACTTTCGGTAACAGAATTGCTACCAGAGCCACATGCTAGTCAGAGTAGGAATTGCAGGATAGCGAAGATGAATACATGGCTTGAGGAATGGGGCAAGAGGGAGGGATTCAAATTCCTGGGACATTGGAGCTGGTTCTGAGGGAGATGGGACCAGTACAAACCGGACAATCTGCACCTGGGCAGGACCAGAACCAATGTCCTAAGGGGAGTGTTTGCTAGTGCTGTTGGGGAGGGGTTAAACTAATATGGCAGGGGGATGGGAACCTATGCAGGGAGACAGAGGGAAGTAGAATAGGGGCAGAAGCAAAAGATAGAAAGAACAAAAGTAAAAGTGGAGGGCAGAGAAACCCAAGGCAAAAATCAAAAAGGGTCACATTACAGCAAAATTATAAAAGGGGCAAAGTGTGTTAAAAAGACAAGCCTGAAGGCTCTGTGCCTCAATGTGAGGAGTATTCGTAATAAGGTGGACGAATTAACTACACAGGCAGCTATTAATGAACATGATATAATTGGCATTACAGAGACATGGCTCCAGAGTGACCAAGGCTGGGAACTCAACATCCAGGGGTATTCAACATTTAGGAAGGATAGACAGAAAGGAAAAGGAGATGTGGTACCGTTGCTGGTTAAAGAAGAAATTAACACAATAGTAAGGAAGAACATTAGCTTGTATGTGGAATCTGTACGGGTAGAGCTGCGGAACACTAATGGGCAGAAAACGCGAGTGGGAGTTGTGTACAGACCACCAAGCAGTAGTAGCGAGGTTGGGGCAGCTTCAAACAAGAAATTAGGGATGCATGCAATAAGGCTACAGCTGTCATCATGGGTGACTTTAATCTACATAGATTGGGCTAACCAAACTGGTAGCAATACGGTGGAGGAGGATTTCCTGGACTGTATTCAGGGTGGTTTTCTCGACCAGTATGTCGAGGAACCAACTAGAGGGCTGGCCATCCTAGACTGGGTGATGTGTAATGAGAAAGGACTAATTAGCAATCTTGTTGTGCGAGGGCCTTGGGAGTGACCATATGGTAAAATTCTTTAATAAGATGGAGAGTGACGCAATCAATTCAGAGATTGGGTCCTCAACTTAGGGAAAGGTAACTTCGACGGTATGAGACGTGAATTGGCTAGAATATACTGGTGAATGATACTTAAAGGGTTGACGGTGGATAGGCAATGGCAAACATTTAAGGATCACATGGATGAACTTCAAGAATTGTACATCCCGGTCTGGAGTAAAAATAAAACGGGGAAAGTGGCTCAACTGTGGCTAACAAGGGAAATTAAGGAAAGTGTTAAATCCAAGCAAGAGGCATACAAATTGGCCAGAAAAAGCAGAAAAAGGACTGGGAGAAATTTAAGAATTCAGCAGAGGAGGATAAAGGGTTTAATTAGGAGGGGGAAAATAGAGTGTGAGAGGAAGCTTGCTGGGAAGATAAAAACTGACTGCAAAAGCTTCTATGGATATGTGAAGAGAAAAAGATTCGTGAAGACAAATGTAGGTCCCTTGCAGTTAGAATCAGATGAATTTATAATGGGGAACAAAGAAATGGCAGACCAATTGAACAAATACTTCAGTTCTGTCTTCACGAAGGAAGACACAAATAACCTTCTGGAAATACTAAGAGACAGAGGGTCTAGGGAGAAGGAGGAACTAAAGGAAATCCTTATTAGTCAGGAAATTGTGTTAGGGAAATTGAAGGGATTGAAGGACGATAAATTCCCAGGGCCTGATATTCTGCATCCCAGAGTACTTAAGGAAGTGACCCGAGAAATAGTGGATGCATTGGTGATTATTTTCCTGCAGTCTATCGACTCTGGACTGGAGAGTAGCTGATGTAACACCGCTTTTTAAGAAAGGAGGGAGAGAGAAAACGGGGAATTATAGACCGGTTAAGTCTGACATCAGTGGTGGGGAAAATGTTGGAATCAATTATTAAAGATGAAATAACAGCGCATTTGGAAAGCAGTGACAGGATTGGTCCAAGTCAACATGGATTTATGAAAGGGAAATCATGTTTGACAAACCTATAATTTTTTTGAGGATGTAACTAGTAGAGTGGACATCAGAGAACCAGTGGATGTGGTGCATTTGGACTTTCAAAAGGTTTTTGACAAGGTCCCACGCAAGAGATTGGTGTGCAAAATTAAAGCACATGGTATTGGGGGTAATGTATTGACGTGGAGAGAGAACTGGTTGGCAGACAGGAAGCAGAGAGTCGGGGTAAACGGGTCCTTTTCAGAATGGCAGGCAGTGACTAGTGGGGTGCCGCAGGGCTCAGTGCTGGGACCCCAGCTATTTACAATATACATCAATGATTTAGATGAAGGAATTGAGTGCAAGATCTCCAAGTTTGCAGATGACACTAAGCTGGGTGGCGGTGTGAGCTGCGAGGAGGATGCTAAGAGGCTGCAGGGTGATTTGGACAGTTTAGGTGAGTGGGCAAATGTATGGTAGATGCAGTATAATGTGGATAAATGTAAGGCAGATTATCTGAATGACGGCAGATTAGGAAAAGGGGAGGTGCAACGAGACCTGGGTGTCATCGTACATCAGTCGTTGAAAGTTGGCATGTAGGTACAGCAGGCGGTGAAGGCAGCAAATGGCATGTTGGACTTCATAGTTAGGGGATTTGAGTATAGGAGCAGGGAAGTCTTAATGCAGTTGTACAGGGCCTTTGTGAGGCCTCACCTGGAATATTGTGTTCAGTTTTGGTCTCCTAATCTGAGGAAGGACATTCTTGCTATTGAGGGAGTGCAGCGAAAGTTCACCAGACTGATTCCCGGGATGGCTAGTCTGACATATGAGGGGAGACTGGATTGACTGGCCTTTATTCACTGAAGTTTAGAAGGATGAGAGGGGATCTCAGAGAAACATATAAAATTCTGATGGGACTGGACAGGTTAGATGCAGGAAGAATGTTCCCGATGTTGGGGAAGTCCAGAACCAGGGGACACAGTCTAAGGATAAGGGGTAAGCCATTTAGGACCGAGATGAGGAGAAACTTCTTCACTCAGAGTTGTTAACCTGTGAAATTCTCTGCCGCAGAGTGTTGTTGATGCCAGCTCGTTGGATATATCCAAGAAGGAGTTAGATATGGCCCTTATGACTAAGGTGATCAAGGGGTATAAAGAGAAAGCAGAGAAAGGGTACTGAGGTGATGATCAACCATGATCTTATTGAATGGTGATGCAGGCTCGAAGGGACTAATGGCGTACTCCTTCACCTATTTTCTATGTTTCTATGTACTGATCCTGTTTCAAAACTCGGTTAATCGTAACCTTGTAATCTCCACAAATCCTGACAGTGCCATCACTCTTCAACACAGGATCAATGGGGCTGGCCCATTCATTAAATTCAGTGATATGACCCCCTTCATGCTGGAGTCTGTCCAGTTCGATTTCAACCTTCTCCCTCATCATTTACGGAACCACCCGAGCTTTATGATGGACGGATCTTGCATCAGAGTCCACGTGTATCTGCACCTTGGCTCCCATGAAATTGCCGATGTCTGGTTCAAACAGCGAGGGGAACTTGCTTAGCACTTGAGCACATGGAGTATCATCCTCAGACGACAATGCTTTGATATCATTCCAATTCCATTTGACTTTTTACGAGCCAATTCCTGCCGAACAGCGTTGAACCATTGCCTGGAACAATCCATAACAGTAAATCATGAACCGCACCATCATACGACACCTTGACTACTGCACTGCCAATCACCGTTATGAGTTCTTTAGTGTATGTACGCAACGTGGCATTGACTAGACTCGGCTTAGGCCTCACAGCCTTAGTATCCCACAGCTTGTCGAATGTTCTCTGGCTCATTATTGATTGACACGTACCCGTGTCCAATTCTATCGATACTGGCACACCATTAAGTTTCACATTAATCATTATCGGTTGGCTCTTTGTTGGGAACAAATACAGTCTATACACTTCCTCCTCTGGTATCTCAGATTACATATCCGGATCCGCGCTATGCCAGTCATCATCCTCCACATGGTATGTCGCAGCACGCTTGCTCAGTTGCGGTGGCGATGCTCCAATCTCAAACAGTCTTTACAAATGTACTGTTTAAACCGGCACTCATGAGGCCGATGATTGCCCCCACAATGCCAACACAGTGAAATCGGATTCATTCCCGTTGGCGGATTTTGGGCAGTCACAGGTTTCGCATACGCAGTCGAGTAGGCCCTGCCATATGCAGCTCCGCCAAATGGCGATACAATCTTGTTTACAGTACTTGCCGAGTTCTGATTTTTCGATGATATCTACTTTAAGTTTTTGTCCGTCATCATGCATGCTTGGGCAATCGTGATGGCCTTTCTCAAATCCAGTGTCTCCGCCTCCAGTAGCTTACGCAGGATCACCTCATGGTTGATGCCGATTACAAAGACGTCCCACAGCATGTCTCCCAACGCGTTTTCGAACTTACACGGTCCAGCTCGACGCTTTAGGTCGGCAACGAATTCCGACACATCTTGGCCCTCAGAACGAACGTGCTTGTAGAATCGATATCATGAGATGATGATGCCTTCTTCTGGTTTGAGATGGTCACGTACCAGAGCACACAATTCCTCATAGTCCTTGTCCGTTGCGGACTTACAGGCGAGAGAAGATTTTTTATTCGTCGATAGATTTTTGGACCGCAAACCGTGAGGAAGACCGCCCTGTGCCTAACTGCGTCTGTGGGTTCCTCCATTTTGTTGGCCACGAAGTACTGGTCCAGGCGAGCTACAAAATCTGCCCAGTCCTCTCCCTCCATGAATCTCTCCAGAATTCCAATTGTGCTCATTTTTGCATGTGAAGGTTCTTAAGTTACCTCGTCGCCAAATGTTATGTATGTAATAACTCGATAGACTGAATACTGTAAACTAACACAGGTACAAACCTGGCTCTGCTTTATTCGGGCCCAAAGTGATTACATTACTTGATGGCTTGCCTTTTATACCTGGGCCCCACACACGTGCGTATAGCCCGATGACGTCCGACAGTGGCGCCACCTGGTGGCTACTAACCCCAAGCATACATACATGACGGTCACCTGTGACAAATAGTCATTTCTAGCTTGCTGCTGTGCCTGTGCACAAAATGTCGTGTTTCGGATGCTGACTATCGTGATTCTCTTGGGTCACCTGTGACAAATGGTCATTTCTAGCTTGCTGCTGTGCCTGTGCACAAAACGTCCCATTTCTGATTCTGACCAAGCTCAAGGCACGGGTCAAAGGAGTGCCGGCCGGGCAGGATCGCAAGCTCGGATGGACACAAGCACAACAACTCGACGCTCAGCTTCAAAAGCAGTACGGGCTCTGGTGCTAGTGCCCGGCCGAGCTTGCGATCCTGCCCGGCCAGCACTCCATCAACCCATGCCTGGTGCCCAGTCGCGATTTGGGCGAGGTGAAAAAGAACCCAGCAAAGTTATTTCAGTTCCCTCTGAAAAAAATGATACATTTGTTTTTTTACATTGTCTCACTCCAAAAACTCAGAAATTACTTTCCAAGTTATTTTCAGAATACCCTGTCAAAAAAAGTCCATGCATTTGTACTTCATTTTGTGGTCTTTTGCCTGGCTACAATGTCTTTTTGTGTGCCTCACCGATTTCCTTAAGTTCACAGAAGGTTTTTTTGGTCGGGGCTTGATGGCAGTGTGCGCCGCGCTGCAAAGGACAACCAAAAGCGTCTAACTACAGAAAAACGGCACCAGAGCCCGTTTTCACTCGTGTCTGCGGTAAAAATGTTAAACTGGCGCACATGGTTGCCGCACAAACATTGGCGAAAGTTGGAAACTGAGTATTTCACGCCAAAAAAAACATTTGGACGCCAAAAAACAGCACACAATCATGGCGAAAACAGGGGCCATAAACTAATTAAACTATGAAGGCTTGTGTTTGTGTACATATGTGTATATAGAAAAAAACACTGTTTAAAAGAGCTTGCAGGCCAGCTTCAGGGACACATGCCCAGAGAGAGCCTATTAGTCCGATGTAAATATGTCGTTTCTTACTTGAACCTGCATAAGACCCTTTGTTCGAGAAAGATTGAGTAGCGAGAAAGTAAGAATGTGATTTAGCATGCCTGGATACCCATGCCTTATTAACTTGGATCTCTTCAAGGGTACTTATATGACAATTTGACGTGAATGACATCAAAAGAGATGAACCCTTTGACATGTGTTTTTTTTTATTTGTTCCTGGAATGTGGTGGTGAGCCACCTTTTTGAACCGCTGCAGTCCTTGTTGAGTTCGGGAGGGAGTTCCAGGATTTTGACGATGAAGGAACGGCAATGTGTTTCCAAGTCAGAATGGTATGTAACTTGCAGGTGATGGTGTTCCCATGCTGCCCTTGTCCTTTTAGGTGGCAGAAGTCGCGGGTTTGGGAGGTGCTGCCGAAGAAGCCTTCGCGAGTTGCTACAGTACATCTTGTAGATGGCACACGCTGTTGACACGTTGTGCCGATGGTGGATTGAATGAATGTTTAAGGGGGTGGATGAGGTGCCAATCAAGCGGGCTGCTTTGCCCTGGGTGGTGTCGAGTTTCTTGAGTGTTGTTGAAGCTGCACTCATCCAGGTAAGTGGCGACTATTCCATCACATTCCTGATTTGTGTCTTGTAGACGGTGCAAAAGCTTTGGGGAGTCACAAGGTGAGACACTTGCTGCAGAATACCCAGCCTCTGACTTGCTCTTGTAGCCACAGTATTTACGTGGCTGGTCCAGTTAAATTTTTGGTCAATGGTGACCACCAGGATGTTGATGGTTGGGGATTGGGCGATGGTAATGCTGTTGAATGTCATGGGGTAGTGGTTACGCGAATGTTACTTGCCACCCATCAGCCCCTAGCCTGAATGTCATCCAAGTCTTGCCACATTCGGGCATGGACTGCTTAATTATCTGAGGAGTTCCGAACACAGTGGAATCATGGATTTTAGCAAAGCTTTTGATAAGGCCCCACGTGGCAGGCTGGTCACCAAAATAAAAGTCCATGGGATCCAGGGCAAAGTGGCAAGTTAGATCCAAAAGTGGCTCAGAGGCAGGAAGCAAAGGGTAATGGTTGATGGGTGTTTTTGTGACTGGAAGGATGTTTCCAGTGGGATTCCGCAGGGCTCGGTACCAAGTCCCTTGCTTTTTGTGATATACATCAATGATCTAGACTTGAATATAGGGAGTATGATTAAGACGTTTGAAGATGATATTAAAATCGGCTGTGTGGTTGAGAATGAAGAAGAAAGCTGCGAACTGCAGGAAGATGTAGAAACATGGAAATCCATAGCACAGAAGGAGGCCATTTTGGTCCGTCGTGTCCGTGCCAGCAGACAAAGGGCTACACTGCCCTCGGTCAGCAGCCCTGAAGGGAATCTATGAACAATGGCAGAAATGTAGGGCTCAATTTTCCTCGCAGCCGTTTTCTAGCGTACTTGCCCGAAATGTGCCGCTTCATTATGTCAAGAGATGTTCCAGAAAAACATCTTCGTACTTTCGCCGCTGTTTGGCCTCTACTCTGCAGCCGCACAGCATGGCCAGTCGCCTCGGGGGGTGGAGCCTGCGTTCTGCGCTGGAAAAATGTGCCGGGAAAAATGCGCATGCGCGGTGGAAAAAAGTGCCGTTCCTGACGTCTTTGAAGTGGCCGCGCATGCGCAGTAGCGCTGCCTTCCTGGTCCGCTGCAGTGAGTACCCTCCCTGGTTCGTTTATAGAATACGTGTTGGTTTAGTTTGTAGAGTGCTACATAGTTTCAGTGTTCCTTTTTTTTCCAACTGGGCCCCGATGTCTCGTTTGAACTGGAGACCCGACCTTTTGAGGGGTCTCTTGTTAAACTGCATATGTTTTTCCCTACACATTTTCCTTGATGCATAATCCCATGGTTTTCCTTTATGTGGTGGACTATTCAATCTCGTTCTTTTTGTAGTTATGTTGTAGCCTTCTGTCTTCAGCCTCCCGGTCTGCTTCCTGGCCGAAGGGCTTGCTGGTGCGTTCTCCTGTCCCTAGCCCAGGCCAAGTGGTCTCCTCCCACCTGGTCAAAGGCTTCCCCCTCACCCCCTCCCCCCACCTCTCTCTTACCTTTCCTGCTGCTGCTGTCTGGGCATCTGATGCACTTAGCTGCGCCGATTTCCTTACCTGTGCCGATTTCTTTAACTGTCCGCAAGGGTTTTCTCGAGTATCTACATACACTGACCTAAGTAGAACTGGAGTAACTATTAGCTGGCCAAAGTTGCCTAAATGACCAGAATTGGCGTAGGTGGCTAGTAACGGCCCCTTTTGAGTAAAAAACAATTACCTAAAAAAACGTAACTAAGTCAGTTACACTGGTGCAAATTGATTGGGGAAACTGGGGATTTTTAAGTTAGGCTAGAAAAAGCAGCCTACTCCAAAAAAAAACGGAGCAAATACTGAGGAAAATTGAGTCTGTAAAAAGCACCGGCCCAACCAATCCGTCCCACACAACTGCAATACCCCATGCAGCGCAACCTTTTACACTCCACCCCAATCGGAGCCATGCGATCTTCTGGGAGAGGCAAAAAAAGATACAAATCCATGCCAATTGGGGAAAAAAATCTGGGTAAAATTCCTCTTCGACCCATCCAGGCGATCAAAACTAATTCAGATCAGTCGAGCCGTATTCGATTCCCTGCAGTATTTACCATCGTATATGCGCCAGCCAACAAGAGGCTATCCAGTCTAATCCCACTTACCAGCTCGAGGTCCATAACCCTGCAGGTTACGGCACTTCAATTGCCCATTCAAGCACCTTTTAAATGTGGTGAGGGTTTCTGCCTCAGTGAGTTCCAGACCCCCACAACATACTGCGTGTAGAAGCTCCCCCTCAATTCCCCTCTAAACCTTCTACCAACCACCTTAAAACTATGCCCCCTCATAATTAACCCCTCCAATGGAAATAGGCCCTTGCTATCCACTATATCCAGGCCCCTCAAAATGTTATACACCTCAATGAAGTCTCCTCTCAACCTCCCCTGTTCCAAGGAGAACAAACTTAGCCTATCCAATCTGTCCTCATAACTAAGATTCTCCATTCCAGGCAGCATCCTTGTAAATCTCCTCCGCGCCCTTTCGAGTGCAATCACATCCTTCCTATAATACGGCAACGAGAACTGCACGCAGTACTCCAGCTGTGGCCTAACCAGAGTATTATACAATTTAATCATAATCTCCCTGCTCTTCTATTCTATGCCTCTGCCAATAAAGGCAAGCATTCCGTATGCCTTCTTATCCACCTGGCCTGCTACATTCAGGGGATCTGTGGACCAATGGTGGAGCTTTGGAGACGTGGCCTATTCAGTTGGAGCTGTGCTGTTCTGAGAGAAGGAACTCCCTGCTGAAGCTCCTGTCTGGAAAGCCTGGAGTGAGCCCTGTGAAACAGCCCAGGAGGGGGCTTTCTACATTCCAATCCATCCAGAGGGAGAGGAGGAGAGCAGAAAACTCAACAACTTTAATACTGCTACAGAGAGTTGGAGAGAGGGGAAAAATAAACAACTATCCAGTGTGGAAGGAGGGAGAAACTTCATCAACTAAAGGTGGGTGTGTTTTGGTGCATTCCCCGAAAGACTTTGTTGTATCGGTGGGGGGAGGAAAGAAGATATCTCGAGGGCCGGAACATCGCGGGGGGTGTGTGTGTGTGGAAGTGTGTGTGGGGGTCTTGCTTACAGCTAGGCCCCACACACCACTGAAGCACCCCCCCCCCATTGCCTAGCCTGGGATAGCTGGAGCTACCTGGCTGAAGAATCATTAATTACCCTATTTTACATCGTTGGGACTGTGTGCCTGGGTGGCTCCAGCTACCCCAGGTGAAGACATCTTCTCCCCCCACCCGAAGACCATCTACAAAGACTGTGTTTTTTGCCATCTGGGGAGTGCACCCCAAGAAACACCCACCCATCGCTGTGAGGGGAGACCTGCCCTCGCAGCTTCCCTCTTTCCCACCCCCCATCTCTCTTTCTCTCTCTCCCCTCTCTCTCTGAGAGCCCTTTCCTCCTAATTTGGAAATAAGACAATTAAGACAACTGAGCAGAGGGAGCAAGGCCCCTCCCCATTCGTTAACTAGGGGAGAGGTGTGCCCAATTAAGAGCTCCCTCTGCTCAAAACACCAACGAGGCCAATTAAAGACCATTAAGGCCTGTGGCTTTGGGGTGGGTGTAGCCCTTAAAGGGACCCCGTGATGGCGACCCCATCCACGCCGGTGGCAGGGCCAGCTAAGACATATGCGCAGGAGGCGTCCACATCCACGGCGCCTCCTGCTGCCCTGCCACCGTTCAGACTAATCACAAAGAAACACGGGGTCAAGAGCTACACTCACCCCACAATGAGCATTGAGGAGTGCGTGCGGGCGATGGCTGGGGTAGTCGGCCCCTCGGCCACTGTCGCAGCCTCCAAGATGTCTGGGAAGGCTGTATTCTTCCTGGGGTCGGAGCGGGCGGTGTCCCTGGCCCTTGAAAAAGGGCTCACGGTGGGCGGGACGTTCCTGCCGGTGGACCCTCTCGAGGCCACCGCGCAGAGGGTCATCATTTCAAACGTCCCGCCCTTTGTTCCCGCTGAGCTCCTCCTCCCTCACCTACACCAACTGGGGGAGGTAAGGTCGGGGATCAACCCCATACCGCTCGGACTCAGGGAGAACAGCCTGCGCCATGTGTTCTCCTTCCGCCGCCAGCTTTTTGTCCGGCTGGCGCGGGAGGAGACGACAGAGGGCAATTTTAATGTGGTGCACGAGGGGACTGCCTACCGCATCTTCTGGACGTCGGACGGCATGCGGTGCCATGCCTGTAGGGATGTGGGGCACGTTTGCAAGAACTGCCCTGCCTCCAAGGCCGTCAAACCACCGAAGGCGGCCAAGGCTGGCGCCGCCGCCACCCCTCCCCCTAGTAGCGTCCGCGTGCCGGGAGCCGTAGGTACGCGGGCATCGTCGGGGGCCTTTGTTTTCACGGCCTCCGGCGGGGGGGGAGGGAGAGCGTCCGATCGGAAGGAAGGCGCGGAAGGCGGCCAAACATCTCGAGTCGGATCCCCTCAGTGCGCCAGACAATTTGTTTACCGTGCTCAGCCCAACCCCGTCACCGGCGAGCGCGGGGTGCCCTGAGCCCGTGCCCGAGCCCTTGACCAATACCGCAGAGGGGTTCGGGCGCGGGCAAGGTAAGAAGGGGGGAGTGGAGTGGGAGGCCTCGGCAGACATGGAGGTCACCCTGCCTCCGCGCCCCCCCAGGAACAAAAGGAGGCGCCGCTCCAATGAGGCGGAAGGGGAACAACATCCCTCCGCGGAGGAGTCGGTGCCCGCCATGTGTCCCGCGTCCCCCACGAGCGCCCCCAAACTGCGCCGTAGGCAGGAGGAATTTGTCCCCGGGGAGGGTGAGACAGTCGAGGCTGCCCAGCCTCTGCTTCCCGGGGATGGCGTGGAAGATCTGCCTGTCGTGGGGGGCGTGGGGCCAGCGGAGGAATGCGTTGCCGCCGGGTCGAGCGTCCCGGGGACTGAGGCGGGCGGGGCCGAAAAGGCCGAACCTGAGCCTGCCCAGCTATTAACCAACTTCCCCCGGGTGTCGCTCGGCCCGGAAAAAACGGAAAATATGAACAATTTTAACGATTCTGTACACGCTGGGCCGGGGGGTGGCGGCGGTGAGGGGGAAGAACAACAACCCTCGCCCCCTACTTTGGAGCCGAGGTACTTGGAGGACCTGGAACATTTCTTTGACCAGGTCTCTCCGCCTTCCCCGGCTCCTGGGTAGGAGGAGGAACCCCTTCCGCTGTCGCTTCCTGACCCAGCACCGCTTTTAAAAGAGCCCAGTGGGGACTCCTCTGCCGATCCTGGGGGTGGGATCGGGGCAGAGCCAGGGCCGGATGGAGCGGCTGGGCCATTTGCCGTACCTCGTGCGGTCGACGGGCCGGCTGCTGGCGGCGACCTCCTGGAGGGGGACGGGGACTCGGTGGGGGAAGAGGGAGAAGATCTCGAGTCTATCGCCAGTGAGGCAGTGGATCTCCTCGTGCCCGCCGCTGAGTCCCCCCTCATTCCTGCAAAGGAACTCCGGGACTTTTTGGTCCAGAGCCAGGGTCGCCGCAACCGAGCCCATCTGGCCCTGGAAAGATGGTCCGAGCCGGGGCTGCTCGTCGCGTCCGTCCACGCCGCCGCTAAAACCATGGCCGCGGGCGGGCCCTTATCAAAGGCGCAAGGCCTTGAGCTGCGCCGGCTCAAAAGGTTCCTCGCTGGGCTGCTGAAGGAGTGGGGGTCAACAAACGACTCCACTCCTCCCCCCCCCCCCCCACCCCCACAATAGGTTAGGTAGAGGTTGCACTATGCTTTTGTCATGAAGATAACCATAGCCAGCCTCAACATCAACGGCGGCAGAGAGGCACACCGTAGATTTAACAATTTTTCGCTCCTGCGGGAGGGGAAATATGCGGTGTGCTTCCTGCAAGAAACCCACACCGTTCCGGGAGACGAAGCCACGTGGCTCCTGGAATGGCAAGGAGAGGTCCGCATGAGCCACCTCACTACCACTTCTTGTGGGGTGGCCATCTTGTTGGCCCCGCATTTTCAGCCGGAGATCTTGGGGGTCGAGGAGCCCGTGCCAGGCCGCTTGCTGCACGTCACGGTTCGTCTGGGGGACGTGCCGCTCCATCTCGTGAACGTGTACGCCCCTCAGCCCGGCCCGCAGCAGACGCGCTGCTTCGAAGAAGTGTCCGCTCTTCTTGGCTCCTTTGACGTCGGCGACTGCATTGTCCTCGGGGGGGGATTTTGACTGCACCCTCGAGGCGAGGGACCGCTCCGGTGCCCCGCAGAGCATGACGGCGATGGAGAAGTTGAGGGACCTGGTCGGGTCCTTCGACTTGGTTGGACGTCTGGCGAAATCTCCTTCCCGACTCCAGCGCCTTTACTTGGGTGAGGCCTGGAGTAGGATGGTCCAGAGTCGACCGCCTTTACGTGTCTCGGGCGTACATTTCCTGCGTCCCGGCGGCCTCCATGCGGCCGGTGCCGTGTTCGGACCACCACCTGGTGTGGGCGGAGCTCGCTTCGCTCCGCGCGAGGACGGGGTCCGCGTACTGGCATTTTAACAACCAGCTGCTGGAGGACGTGCGGTTCCAGGACTCGTTCCGTCGTTTCTGGGCCGACTGGAGAAGGAAGCAGGGGGTCTTCCCCTCCTTGAGGCTATGGTGGGACGTGGGCAAGGCTCACGACCGCGTCATCTGTCAAGAGTACGCGAGGGGGTCGACCAAGAGGCGGGCGGCCAGGGTCAGGCGCCTAGAAAAAAAGGTGCTCGACCTGGAGTCCCGTCTCGGTCAAGTCGTCGAGGACCCGGCCCTGCGGATGGTGTACGAAGCGAAGAAGGCCGCGCTGAAGGACCTGCAGCTCGTCGGGTCCTGAGGCGCGTTCGTGAGGTCGCGGATCCGGTTCCTGCGGGATCTGGACCGCGGCTCCCCCTTCTTCTACTCGCTGGAAAAAAGACAGAGTGCCCGTAAGCAGCTCTTGACGCTGCTGGCCGACGACGGCTCTCTCGTCTCGGATCCGGAGGGCGTCAACAACAGGGCCCGTGAATATTACGGGGCTCTGTTCTCTCCGTAGCCGTCCAGCGAGGAAGCGCGTAGAGTTTTGTGGGAGGACCTGCCGAAGGTCGGCCCGGAGGGCGCTGAAAATCTGGAAGCTCCACTAAGTCTGGCGGAGCTGACCGGCGCCCTCGACCGGCTCTCGAGGGGAAAAGCCCCGGGGCTGGACGGGCTGACTGTGGAGTTCCACAGGGCGTTCTGGGACGTCCTGGGGGAAAGTCTGGCGACCGGGGAGATGCCCCTCTCTTGGCGCAGGGCAGTCATCGTCCTGCTGCCCAAGAAGGGCGATCTCCGCCTCCTTAAGAACTGGCGCCCGGTCTCCCTCCTCAGCACGGACTACAAAATCGTCGCCAGGGCGATGTCTGCTCGCCTTGGCGCCGTGCTGGACCACATGATCCACCCCGACCAGTCCTACACGGTCCCGGGCCGGACAATCCACGATAACATCCATCTGGTCCGGGACCTCATCCATCATTCCCAGGAGGCTGGTCTGTCGGTCGCCTTCCTATCTCTCGACCAAGAGAAGGCGTTCGACAGGGTGGATCACGACTATCTGTTCGGAACTCTGCGCGTTTTCGGGTTCGGGACGCATTTCGTCGCCCGGATCTGACTTTTGTACGTCGCCGCGGAGTGTCTGATTAAGGTTAACGGGTCCTTGACGGCGCCCCTTCGCTTTGGGAGAGGGGTGCGCCAGGGATGCCCCATGTCCGGCCAGTTATATGCAATCTGCATGGAGCCTTTCCTGCGCCTCCTGCGGACGAGGTTGACGGGACTGGCTCTGCAAGGGCCGGGCGTGGAGGTCGTCCTCTCGGCTTACGCCGATGACGTGCTCCTCGCGGTAGAGGATCCCGCTGACCTGCGGAGGATGCGTGAGTGCCAGGAGATTTACTCAGCCGCATCCTCTGCCAGGATCAATTGGGAGAAATGTTCCGGACTCCTGGTGGGTCAGTGGTGGGTGGACTCCCTGCCGGAGGAGCTCAGGCCTTTTGCCTGGAGCACGACCCATCTCCTCTATCTGGGAGTCCACCTTAGCCCCGACGAGGAAGCCTGGCCGGCGAACTGGCAAGAGCTGGAGGCCAAGGTCGCCGCTCGCCTCGGGCGCTGGACAGGACTGCTCCGACTACTGTCCTACAGGGGTGGAGCGCAGGTCATAAACCAGCTGGTGGCCGCCATGTTGTGGTACCGGCTGGTCACTTTGACCCCTCCCCCTGCGTTTGTCACCAAGATACAGAAGAAACTGGTGGACTTCTTCTGGAACAACTGGAAGCACTGGGTCTCTGCCGCGGTCTTGAGTCTCCCGCTTGGGGAGGGCGGTCAGTCGTTGGTGTGCGTCAGCACCCAGCTCGCAACTTTCCGTCTTCAGACCCTGCAGAGATTCCTTTACGTCGAGCCCCCTCCTAGGTGGCGTGCTCTGCCGACGTATTTCTTCCGCCAGCAGCACGGCCTCAACTACGACACGCAGTTCCTGTTTGAGAGCTTGGGGGGGCGTCAGGACCGCCTTCCAGGAGCTGCCTGTCTTTTACAAGGAACTCACCAGGGTCTGGAACAAAGTCTCCACCAAGCGCAGCTCTCCACCGGCTAGATTGGCGGCTGTCCTGCAGGAGCCGCTGCTCGGGAATCCGTACCTCCACGACCGAGGTTTTAGGTGGCGGTCGGACGAGAGGGCTGTGGCTGGTGAGGTGACCAGGGTCAGGGACCTGCTCGATGGCGGAGGAGCGGGCTGGATGGCGCCAGACACGCTGGCGCGGCGCCTAAATTCCGCCAACGTCCGCCGCGCGGCCGATGCCATCGAGTCGCTAAAAACAGCTCTGGGCCCTGACTCCGTTCGGTGCATCGAGGAGGCTCAAGCACGTGGGGAGATCCCATCCAAACTGACCCCCGTCCGGACGGAATTCCTCATCGGCACCAAACCCCGGAACCTCCCTCGGGAGCCGGCGCCTCACAACTTGAGCCGCCTCGAGGAAATCCCCTCCGTGCCTTTCAGTTCCGCGCGGAGGGGTTTCCTGTACGGGCTGCTCCTGCACACTCTCAACTTTGCCATCCTCGCCTGCCGTCCGGACACGCCATGGTGTACCATCTTGCCGTCCGGAGGAGGCGGGGGTCCCCGATGGAGTGCACTCTACGCGGGAGTCCTCCCAGTATTTATCGGGGACTTGGCCTGGAGGGTGGTGCACGGAGCAGTCCCGTGCAATAAATTTTTAAGCCGGTTCACGGGCTCCCAGGCCGCCTGCAATTTCTGCGGTCTGGAAGAGTCCGTGTTCCATGTTTTTACCGAATGCACGAGGTTGCAGCCCGTTTTATTATTTAAAGGGGCTGCTCCTGAAATTCTGGCTGCACTTCAGTCCCACACTCCTGATCTTTGGGCACCCTGTGCGGAGGGGAGCGGGTAGGTCCGAGGGCCTCCTCGTAGGACTGCTCCTGGGCACGACCAAGGGTGCCATCAGCCGGTCCAGGCAGCGGGCGGTCGAGGGGGTCGTTCAGCCTGACTGCCTGTCTCTCTTCCGCGCGTACATCCGCGCCAGGGTGTCCCTGGAGATGGAGCACGCGGTGTCCACCGGTACGCTCGCGGCCTTCCGCGAGGTGGGCGCCGGAGGGACTGGAGTGCATCGTCACCCCCGGCAACCAAATTTTAATTTGATTTTATGTTTTAAAGTTTAATTTGTTTTAATTGCCGGTGTTTTTAGTGTCCCCCTCCCCTTTTATAGGGGGCACTTGGAGGAGAAAAATAAGATTTTAGTGCCTAAAAAAAAAACTTTTAAAAAAACAAAAAAAAGGGCCTTGGAAATGTTTGGTGCGCCCCCCAGATCGGGGGGACACGATTTAATGATTTAATGTTTTAATTTTCTCCCCCAAAAAATTCTGTGGACAAGCACTCCAAGGTCCCTTTATTCATCGACACTTCTAAGCGGCCTACCGTTTAATGTGTATACCCTTTCCTTATTAGCCCTTACACTTCTCCGAATTAATCTCCATTTGCCCACCTGACCAGTAGATTGATATCTTCCTGCAGTCCATGACTTTCCTCTTCATTATCAACTACGCAGCCAATTTTAATGTCATCTGCAAACTTCTTAATCATACCCCCTATATTCAAATCTAGATCATTGATGTATACCACAAAAAGCAAGGACCCGGTAATGAGCCCTGGAAACATCCTAACAGTCAGAAAAACATCCAACCATTACTCTTTGCTTCCTACCCCGAAGCCAATTTTGGATCTAACTTGCCACTTTGCCCTGGATCCCATGGGCTTTTATGGCCTACTCCTGCACCTATTTTCTATGTTTCGATGTTTACCCTCGGGACCAGTATGCGAAGTGGGGCCTTATCAAAAGCTTTGCTAAAGTCCATATACACTACATCTTACGCACTACCCTCATCGACCTTCCTGGTTACCTCCTCGAAAAATGCCATCAGGTTAGTCAAACAAGATCTTCCCTTAACAAATCCGCGCTGACTGTCCCCGATTAATCCTTGCCTTTCTAAATGTAGATTTATCCTGTCCTTCAGCATTTTTCCAATAATTTTCTCACCACTGAGGTTGGGCTGACAAGCCTGTAATTACTCGGCCTATCCTTTTTTCTCCCTTCTTAAACAAGGGTACCACTTCAGTCCTCTGGCACCATGCCTAAATCTAAAGAGGACTTGAAAATGATGGTCAAGGCCTCTGCTATTTCCTCTTTTACTTCGTTCAACAGCCTGGGATGCATTTCATCCGGGCCTGGGAACTTATCCACTTTCAAAGCTGCTAAACATAGAACATAGGTGCAGGAGTAGGCCATCCGGCCCTTCGACCTGCACCACCATTCAATAAAATCATGGCTGATCATTCGTTCAGTACCCCGTTCTTGCTTTCTCTCCATACCCCTTGATCCCTTTAGCCGTAAGGGCCACATCTAACTCCCTCTTGAATATATCCAATGAACTGGCATCAACAACGCTCTGCAGTAGGGAATTCCATCGGTTAACAACTCTCTGAGTGAAGAAATTCCTTCTCATCTCAGTCCTAAATGGCTTACCCCTTATCCTAAGACTATGTCCCCTGGTTCTGGACTTCCCCAACATCGGGAACATTCTTCCTGCATCTAACCTGTCCAATCCCGTCAGAATTTTATATGTTTCTATGAGGTCCCCTCTCATCCTTCTAAACTCCAGTGAATACAGGCCCAGTCGATCCAGTCTCTCCTCATATGTCAGTCCTACCATCCCAGGAATCAGTCTGGTGAACCTCCGCTGCACTCCCTCAATAGCAAGAACGTCCTTCCACAGATTAGGAGACCAAAACTGAACACAATATTCCAGGTGAGGTCTCACCAAGGCCCTGTACAACTGCAGTAAGACTTCCCTGCTCCGAAACTCAAATCCCCTTGCTATGAAGGCCAACATACCATTTGCCTTCTTCACCGCCTGCTGTACTTGCATGCCAACTTACAATGACTGATGAATCATGACACCCAGGTCTTGTTGCACCTCCCTTTTTCCTAAACTGCCGCCATTCAGATAATATTCTGCCTTCGTGTTTTTGCCCCCAAAGTGGATAACCTCACATTTAACCAGATTATACTGCATCTGCCATGTATTTGCCCACTCGCCGAACCTGTCCAAATCACCCTGCAGCCTCTTAGCTTCCCCCTCACAGCTCACACCGCCACCCAGTTTAGTGTCATCTGCAAACTTGGAGATATTACACTCAATTCCATCATCCAAATCATTAATATATATTGTAAAGAGCTGGGGTCTCTCTTAATACCTCCTCTCTCACTATGTATATTTCATCCAGAACTTCACATTCCTACTCGATAGCAGTATCTGCATTGCCCCATTCCTTTGTGAAAACAGATGCAAAGTATTCATTGAGAACCATACTAACATCTTCCGCTGCCACAGAGATTACCCTCATGGTCTCCAATAGGCCTTAACCCTTTCTTTAGTTATCCTCTTACTCTTAATATATTTATAGAACATCTTTGGGTTTTCCTTAATTTTACTTGCCAAGAATTTTTCATGCTCTCTCTTAGCATTCCTAATATCCTTTTTTGATTTTACCTCTGAACTTTCTATATTCCTCCAGAGATTCTACAATATTTAGCTGTCGGTATATGACATACTCTTCCCTTTTTTTCCTTTATCCTCCCCTGTAAGTCCAGAGACATCCAGGGGACTCGAGAATTGTTATTCCCACCCTTTTTCTTTAAGGGCACATATGTTTAGCCTGAGCACTCCGGATCTCCTCCTTGAATGCCTCCCACTGTTCCGACACTGATTTACCTACAAGTAGCTGTTTCCAGTCCACTGTGGCCAAATCACTTTGCAACTTAGCAAAGTTAACTTTTCCCCAATTTGGGACTTTTATTCCTGGTCTATCATTGTCTTTATCCATAACTATCTTGAATCTGACTGAATTATGGTCACTGGCTCTCCCACTAATAACCCTTCCACTTACCCAGCTTCATTCCCCAAAACCAAATCTGCCCCCTCCAGTGTTGGGCTTGTTACATACTGACTAAAAAAGTTCTCGAATGCATTTTAGGATTCCCACACCCTTTATACCCCTTCACACTATATTTGTCCCAATCAAAATTAGGATAGTTGAAATCCCGCACTATTAATGCCCTATGGATTTTGGACTTCACAGAAATGTGCCTACATATTTGCTCTTCTATTTCCCTCCCACTGTTTAGGGGTCTATAATACACACCCAGCAGTGTGATTGACCCTTTTTTATTTTTCAGTTCGACCCATATGGCCTCATTTGATGATCCCTCGAACATAACATCCTTCCCTCCTCACAGCTGTAATAGTTTCTTAAATCAATACTGCGACCCCCCCGTCCCTGCTTTTTACCCTCCTCGATGTCTTGTCTAAAAATCCTGTAACCAGGAATATTGAGCTGCCAAACCTGCCCCTCTTTCAGCCATGTCTCTGTAATGGCTGTAATGTCATACTCCCTGTGCTCCCAGCTCATCCGCCTTAGTCGCTATACTCCTTGCATTGAAGTATATACCATTTAGCACAGGAAGACCTCCTTGATTACTACTTACTAATCCTCGTTTCCTCTGCCTTACAGATTCACTTTCTACATTCCTGCTTTCCAATTTCAGCTTTACTTCCTTCCCTACTGAAATTGTTCTGGGATTCCCACCCCCCTTCCAAGCTAGTTTAAACTCTCCCGAACAGCACTAGCAAATCTCCCCACAAGGATATTGGTCCCGGTGCTGTTGAGGTGCAACCCGTCCGCTTTGTATAGGTCCTATCTCCACCAGAAGCAGTCTCAATGCCTCAGGAATTTAAAGCCCTCCCTCCAACACCAACTCTCCAGCCACGTGTTCATCCTCACTATCCTTCTATTCTTGTACTCATTAACACGTGGCACCGGTAGTAAGCCAGAGATTGTTACCTTTGAGGTCCTACCCTTTAATTTTTCTCTTCATTCCATAAATTCTGCCTGCAGGACCTCATCCCCTTTTCTACCTATGTCATTGGTCCCGATATGGGCCACGACCTCCAGCTGTTTAATCAACTGGTCAGGTGGGCAGAACAGTGGCAAGTGCAATTTAATCCATAGAAGTGTGAGGTAATGCATTTGCGGAGGGCTAACAAGGGAAGGGAAGGGAAGGGAATACACATTAAAAATAAGACACTGAAGTGTAGAGGAACAAATGGACCTTGGCGTGCATGTCCACAGATCCCTGAAAGTAGGCCAGGCAGATAAGGTGGTTAAGAAGGCATACGGAATGTTTGCCTTTATTAGCCGAGGCATAGAATACAAGAGCAGGGAAGTTATGCTTGAACTGTATAAAACACTGGTTAGGCCACAGCTGGAGCACTGCGTGCAGTTCTGGTCACCGCATTACAGGAAGGACGTGATTGCACTGGAGAGGATACAGAGGAGATTTACGAGGATGTTGCCAGGAGTGGAGAATCTTAGCTATGAGGACAGATTGGATAGGCTGGATTTGGTTTCCTTGGAACAGAGGAGGCAGAGAGGAGACCGCATTGAGGTGTAGAAAATGATGAGGGGCCGAGATATATTGGATAGAAAGGATCTTAGCAGAGGGGTCAGCAACCAGGGGACACAAATTTAAAGTAATTGATAAAAGGTTTAGAGGGGATTTGAGGGGAAACTTCTTCACGCAGAGGGTTGCGGTGGTCTGGAACTCACTGCCTGAAAGGGTGGTAGAGGCAGAAACCCTCACCACATTTAAAAAGTACTTGGATGTGCACTTGAAATGCCATAACCTGCAGGGTTGCAGACCGAGAGCTGAAAAGTGGGATTAGGCTGGATAGCCTCTTGCTGGCCGGCACGGACACGATGTGTCGAAATGGCCTCCTTCCGTGCTGTAAACTTCTATAATTCTATCTATCATCAGCGAACGTCCCCACTTCTGAGCTTCTGAGGGAGGGAAGGACATTGATGAAGTAGCTAAAGATGGTTGGGCCTCGACCACTGCCCTGAGGAACTGCTGCAGCGATGTCCTGGGGCTGTGATGATTGACCTCCAGCCACCACAACCATATTCCTTTGTGCTAAGCCTGAATCCAGCTAGTGGAGAGTTTTCCCCGATTCCCATTGACTTCAATTTTACGCGGGCTCCTTGATGCCACACTCGGTCAATTGCTGCCTTGATGTCAAGGGCAGTCACTCTCACCTCACCTCTGGAATTCAGCCCTTTATCCATGTTTGGACCAAGGCTGTAATGAGGTCTGGAGCAGCATGGTCTTAGAAACATAGAACATAGGTGCAGGAGTTGGCCATTCGGCCCTTCGAGCATGCACCACCATTCAATAAGAACATGGCTGATCATTCCCTCAGTACTCCTTTCCTGCTTTCTCTCCATTCCCCTTGATCCCTTTAGCCTTAAGGACCATATCTAACTCCCTCTTGAATACATCCAATGAACTGGCATCAACAACTCTCTGCGGCAGGGAATTCCACAGGTTAACAACTCTGAGTGAAGAAGTTTCTCCTCATCTCAGTCCTAAACAGCCTACCCCTTATCCTAAGACTGTGTCCCCTGGTTCTGGACTTTCCCAACATCGGGAACATTCTTCCCACATCAAACCTGTTCAGTTCCGTCAGAATCTTACACGTTTCTATGAGATCCCCTCTCATTCTTCTAAACTCTAGTGGATACAAGCCCAGTTGATCCAGTCTCTCCTCATATGTCAGTCCTGCCATCCCGGGAATCAGTCTGGTGAACCTTCGCTGCACTCCCTCAATAGCAAGAACGTCCTTCCTCAGATTAGGAGACCAAAACTGAACACAATATTCCAGGTGAGGCCTCACCAAGGCCCTGTACAACTGCAGTAAGACCTTCCTGCTCCTATACTCAAATCCCCTAGCTATGAAGGCCAACATACCATTTGCCTTCTTCACCGCCTGCTGTACCTGCATGCCAACTTTCAATGACTGATGACCCATGACACCCAGGTCTCGCTGCATCTCCCCTTTTCATAATCTGCCGCCATTCAGATAATATTCTGTCTTCGTGTTTCTGCCCCCAAAGTGGATAACCTCACATTTATCCACATTATACTGCATCTGCCATGCATTTGCCCACTCACCTAACCTGTCCAAGTCACCCTGCAGCCTCTGAGCGTCCTCCTCACGGCTCACACCACCACACAGTTTAGTGTCATCTGCAAACTTGGTGAGTGTCGCTTAATAGCACTGTCAACAACACCTTCCATCACTTTGCTGATGATTGAGAGTAGACTTATGGGGCGGCAATTGGCCGGATTGGATTTGTCCTGCTTTTTGTAGACGGGACATACCTGGGCAGTTTTCCACATTGTCAGATAAATGCCAGTGTTGTAGCTGGATTGGGACAGCTTGCCACGAGTTCTGGAGCACAAGTCTTCAGCGCGACAGCCAGGATGTTATCAGGGCCCACAGCCTTTGCTGTATCCAGTGCGTTCAGCCATTTCTTGATATCACGGAGAGTGAAGACTGAAGACTGGCTTCTGTGATGTTGGGGATCTCAGGAGGAAGCCAATGTGGATCATCCACTCGGCACTTTTGGCTGAAGATGGTTGCAAACACTTCAGCCTTCTCTTTTGCACTCGCTGCTGTGCTCCGCCATCATTGTGGATGGGGATATTCATGGAGCCTCCTCCTACCGGTAGTTGTTTAATTGTCCACCATCATTCACGACTGGATGTAGCAGGACTGTAGATCTTATCCGTTGATTGCGGTCTGCACAACTTAACTTCCTGTTGACACGTTTTTGTCACATTTTGTGCAAACTTTTCCTCATTTTCTATATCCACATTTGTGATGGGGTTTGCCCATGTAAACTCATTACTCTGCACAATCTGGCCACCAAATTCCCACAAGTAGCTCAAAATGCTTTCTGAAAAGCTGTCAATATTTTCCTCAGTTACTGAAATTTCTAATGTTCACAGTATGGGTTTAAACAAAATTATATATATTTCACAATAACATAATTAAGTATATCCATTGACCTGCCTTCTATACCTTTTAATACCTTCATGAAAGTTTTTACTTGAAGGCCTCAGGTTCTTCCAAGAACTTGGACTTGATATTTTTGTACAGAATTGTGACTGAGCTATATCTGGACGCACCTAATTTCCCAGAATTAGCACTGTTCAATCAGTTGTGCTGGCTATCTCCTCGCGACTGGAGGGCTTGGAGTGAGAGGGGGAAAATCCAGTTGTCGTGGTTCACGTAGGAACCAACATAGGTAGAACTAGGAATGAGGTTCTACTGAGGGAGTTTGAGGAGCTAGGATCCAAATTAAAAAAGCATAATCTTAAAAATAATAATCTCTGGATTGCTACCTGAGCCACGCGCAAATTGGTAAAGGGACAAACAGATTAGAGGTTTAAATGCGTGGCTCAAAGAGTGGTGTGGTTGGAAGGGGTTTCAGGTAATGAGGCACTGTCACCAGCACTGGGGAAAGAGGGAGCTGTTCCGATGGGATGGGCTCCACTTAAACCAGGCTCGGACCAGGGTCCTAGTGAATCGAATAACTAGGGCAGTGGCAAGTGGGGGCAGTGGGAAGGTTCAAGGAGTTGTCAATTTAAAAGCAGCAAGAGAAATGTCAAGAACATAAGAACATAAGAATTAGGAACACGAGTAGGCCATCTAGCCCCTCGAGCCTGCTCTGCCATTCAACAAGATCATGGCTGATCTGGCTGTGGACTCAGCTCCACTTACCCGCCCGCTCCCCATAACCCTTAATTCCATTATTGGTTAAAAATCTATCTGTGACTTGAATAAATTCAATGAGCAAGCCTCAACTGCTTCCATGGGCAGAGAATTCCACAGATTCACAACCCTCTGGGAGAAGAAATTCCTTCTCAACTCGGTTTTAAATTGGCTCCCCCGTATTTTGAGGCTGTGCCCTCTAGTTCTAGTCTCCCCGACCAGTGGAAACTATCTCTCTGCCTCTATCTTGTCTATCCCTTTCATTATTTTAAATGTTTCTATAAGATCATCCCTCATCCTTCTGAACTCCGAGTAAAGACCCAGTCTACTCAATCTATCATCATAAGGTAACCCCCTCATCTCCGGAATCAGCCTAGTGAATCGTCTCTGTACCCACTCCAAAGCCAGTATATCCTTCCTTAAGTAAGGTGACCAAAACTGCACGCAGTACTTCAGGTGCGGCCTCACCAATACCCTATACAGTTGCAGCAAGACCTCCCTGCTTTTGTACTCCATCCCTCTCGCAATGAAGGCCAACATTCCATTCGCCTTCCTGATTACCTGTTGCACCTGCAAACTAACTTTTTGGGATTCATGCACAAGGACCCCCAGGTCCCTCTGCACCGCAGCATGTTGTAATTTCTCCCCATTCAAATAATATTGCCTTTTACTGTTTTTTTTCCCCCCCCAAGGTGGATGACCTCACACTTTCTGACATTGTATTCCATCTTCCAAACCTTAGCCTCAAGGCACTAGAGCAGAGTAGAAATTGGGGTAAAAAGCAGAGTGGGTCAGGAAGGGACAGAAAGAGTAACGAAGGTAATAGGGCATCAGTGACTAAGGTGACATTCGGGAAAAATAGAAAAAAGTCAAAGCTAAAGGCACTATATCTGAATGCGTGAAGCATTCTCAACAAAATAGATGAAATAATAGCGCAGATAGAAGTTAATAGGTTTGATCTAATAGCCATTACATCGTTGCAAAGTAGCCACGGTTGGGAACTAAATATTCCAGGATATTTAACTTTTAGAAGAGATCGACAAAATGGAAAAGGAGGGGTAGCCCTGATAATAAACGATGGGATAAAGACAGTAGCGAGAAAGGATCTTAGCTCCGAAAATCAAGGAGTAGAATCAGTTTGGGTGGAGCCAAGAAACAGCAAGGGACAGAAAGCATTGGTGGGAGTTGTTTATAGGCCTCCAAACAGTAGTTGTAATGTGGGGCAGAGTATAAATCAGGAAATTAGAGGTTCATGTAACAAAGGTAATACAGTAATCATAAGGGGGCTTTAATCTACTTATAGACAGGGCAATCCGAATTTGCAGTAATAGTGTGGAGGACAAATTCATGGAATGTATACAAGCTAGTTTTCTAGATCAGTATGTTGAGGAACCAGCAAGGGAACAGGCTAGTCTAGATCTAGTATTGTACAATGAGAAACTGTTAATTAATAACCTTGTAAAGGGGCCTTTCAGGAAGAGTGACCATAATGTGATAGAATTTTATATTGAATTTGAAAGTGATATAGTTAAATTTGAAACTAGGATCTTAAACAAAACAAACTACAATTGCTTATCTACCATCATAGCTTTTTAATGTAGGGGCGAGCTGGCCAAGGTAGATTGGGAAGCTACATTAAAAAGCTATGATGGTAAACAAGCAATTGCTAGCATTTAAGGAATTCATCTATCACTTACAACAAATATGCATTCCTTTAAGGCACAAAAACACCACAGGAAAGGTGGTCCAACCACGGCTAACAAGAGAAGGTCGATAGTATTAGATCAAAAGAGGCTTATAACGTTGCCAAAAAGAACAGCAAGCCTGAGGTTTGGCAGGATTTTAGAATTCAGCAAACGAGAATCAAGAAATTGATAAAGAAAAGGAAAATAGAGTACGAGAGTAAACTAGCGAAAGACATAAAAGCAGACTGTAAAAGCTTCTATAGATATGTAAAAAGGAAAACATTAGCGAAAGCAAACGTGGGTCCGTTATAGACTGAGACAGGAGAAATTATCATGGGGAATAAGGAAATGGCAGAGAAATTAAACAAATACTTTTTGTCTGTCTTCACGGAAGAAGATGTAAGAAGCCTCCCGGAAATAGTGGAGAACCAAGGCTGTAGCGAGACTGAGGATCTGAAAGAAATTAGTATTATAAAAAAAATATAGTACTGGGGAAATTAATGGGACTGAAAGCCGATCATTTCGAAAGACACAGATTAATCAAGGACAGTCAACACGGATTTGTTAAGGGAAGGTTGTGTCTGACTAACTTGATTGAATTTTTTGAGGAGGTACAAGGAGGGTCGATGAGGGTAGTGCGTTTGATGTAGTGTATATGGATTTCAGCAAGGCTTTTGATAAGGTCCCACATGGCAGACTGGTCACCAAAGTAAAAGCCCATGGGATTCAGGGCAAAGTGGCAAGTTGGATCCAAAATTGGCTCAAAGGCAGGAAGCAGAGAGTAATGGTTGATGGGTGCTTTTATGACTGGAAGGATGTTTCCAGTGGGGTTCCGCAGGGCTCAGTACTAGGTCCCTTGATTTTTGTGGTATACATCAACGATCTAGACTTGAATATAGAAGGTATGATTAAGAAGTTTGCATTTGATACTAAAATCGGCTGTGTGGTTGATAATCAAGAAAGCTATAGACTGCAGGAAGATAATCAACTGATCAGGTGGGCAGAACAGTGGCAAATGGAATTTAATCCGGAGAAGTATGAGGTAGTGCATTAGGGGAGGGCCAATAAGGAAAGGGAATACATATTAAATGGTAGGACACTGAGAAATGTAGAGGAACAAAGGGAGGTAACAAGGACGGTCGATGAGGGTAGTGCGTTTGATGTAGTGCATTTCCACAGATCCCTGAAAGTAGCAGGCAAGATGTTTAAGGTGGTTATGAAGGCATACAGAATGCTTGTATTCTATGCCTCGGCTAATAAAGGCAAGAGCGGGGTGGGGGTATGCTTGAACTGTATAAAACACTAATTAGGCCACAGCTAAAGTATTGCTTGCAGTTTCTGGTCATCGCATCACATGAAGGATGTAATTGCACTGGAGAGGGTACAGAGGAGATTTACAAGGATGTTGCTTGTAGCGGATAATCGTAGCTATGAGGACAGATTGGATGAGTTGGGTTTGTTTTCGTTGGAACAGAGGAGGCTGAGGGAAGACCTCATTGAGGTGTATAAAATTATGAGGGGCCTAGATATAATGGATAGAAAGGGTCGATTTCCCTTAGCAGAGGGGTCAACAGCCAAGGGACATAGAAACATAGAAAATAGGTGCAAGAGTAGCCATTCGGCCCTTCGAGCCTGCACCACCATTCAATAAGATCATGGCTGATCATTCACCTCCGTAGCCCTTTCCTGCTTTCTCTCCATACCCCTTGATCCCTTTAGCCGTAAGGGCCATATCTAACTCCCTCATGAATACATCCAATGAACTGGCATCAACAACTCTCTGCAGTAGGGAATTCCACAGGTTAACAACTCTGAGTGAAGAAGTTTCTCCTCATCTCAGTCCTAAATGGCTTACCCCTTATCCTTAGACTGTATCCTCTGGTTCTGGACCTCCCCAACATCAGGAACATTCTTCCTGCATCTAACCTGTCCAGTCCCGTCAGAATTTTATATGTTTTTTTGAGATCCCCTCTCATCCTTCTGAACTCCAGTGAATACAGGCCCAGTCGATCCACTCTCTCCTCATCTGTCAGTCCTGCCATCCCGGGAATCAGTCTGGTGAACCTTCGCTGCACTCCCTCAATAGCAAGAAAGTCCTTCCTCAGATTCGGAGACCAAAACTGAACACAATATTCCAGGTGAGGCCTCACCAAGGCCCTGTACAACTGCAGTAAGACCTCCCTGCTCTTATACTCAAATCCCCTAGCTATGAAGGACAACATACCATTTGCCTTTTTCACCGCTTGCTGTACCTGCATGCCAACTTTCAATGACTGATGTACCATGACACCCAGGTCTCGTTGAACCTCCCCTTTTCCTAATCTGCTGCCATTCAGATAATATTCTGCCTTCGTGTTTTTGCCCCCAAAGTGGATAACCTCACATTTATCCACATTATACTGCATCTGTCATGCATTTGCCCACTCACCTAACCTGTCCAAGTCACCCTGCAGCCTCTTTGCATCTCCTCGCAGCTCACACCGCCACCCAGCTTAGTGTCTTCTGCAAACCTGATGATATTACACTCAATTCCTTCATCTAAATCATTAATGTATATTGTAAATTGCTGGAGTCCCAGCACTGAGCCCTGCGGCACCCCACTAGTCACTGCCTGCCATTCTGAAAAGGACCCGCTTATCCCGACTCTCTGCTTCCTGTCTGCCAACCAGTTCTCTATCCACGTCAGTACATTACCCCCAATACCATGTGTTTAAATTTTGCACACCAATCTCGTGTGGGACCTTGTCAAAAGCCTTTTGAAAGTCCAAATACACCACATCCACTGGTTCTCCGATGTCCACTCTACTAGTTACATAAATTTTAAGTAATTGGTAGAAGGTTTAGAGGGGATTTGAAGGGAAATTTCTTCACTCAGTGGGTTGTGGGGGTCTGAAACACACTGCCCGAAAGGGTGGTAGAGGCAGAAACCCTCACCGGATTTAAAAAGTACTTGGATGTGCACTTGAAGTGCTGGAACCTGCAGGGCTACGGATCTAGAGCTGGAAAGTGGGATTAGGCTGGATAGCCTCTTGGCCGGCACGGACACGATGGGCCGAAATGGCCTCCTTCCGTGCTGCAAACTTCGATGATTCTTGAAATCCCCTCGACCTGATGGCCTACATCCCCGCATTTTGAAAGAGGTGGCTATAGAGATAGTGGATGCATTGGTTGTCATCTTCCAAAATTCCATAGATTCGAGAACGGTTCCCACAGTTTGGAAGGTAGCAAATGGAACGCCACTATTTAAGAAAGGACGGAGGGGGAAAACCTGGAATTACAGACCAGGGAAAATGTTAGAATTTATTATTAAGGACATGGTAACAGGGCACTTTAGAAAATAATAATAGGATTAGGCAGGATCGACACGGATTTATGAAAGGGAAATCATGTTTGACGAATCTGTTAAGAGTTTTTTGAGGTTGAAACTAGCAGAATAGATAAGGGGGAAACCAGTGGATGTGATGTATTTGGATTTTCAGAAGGCATTCAATAAGGTGCTACATAAGAGATTCTTCAACAAAATTAGGGCTCATGAGATTGGAGGTTAATATACTAGCATGGATTGAGGATTGGTTAACGAACAGAAAATAGAGAGTAGGAATAAACGGGTCATTTTCAGGTTGGCAGACTGTAACTAGTAGGGTTCTGTATATAATTGCTTGGGCCTCAGCTATTAATGTAATGTAATGTAATGTGGGAAAGGCGGCAGCCAATTTGTGCACAGCAAGCTCCCACAAAGAGCAATGTGACAATGACCAAATAATCCGTTTTTTTGTTCTGTTGATTGAGGGATAAATATTGGCCTGGACACCACTCCACTGCTCGTCTTTGAAATAGTGCCATGGAATCTTTTACATCCACCTGGGAGAGCAGATGGGGCCTCGGTTTAATGTCTCATCCAAAAAACAGCACCTCCAACAGTATAGCACTCCCTCAGCAGTGCCCCTGGAGTGTCAACCTGGATTTATGTGCTCATAGTCTTTGGAGTGGGACTTGAACCCACAACCTTCTGATTAAGAGACGAGTGTGCTGCCCATTGAGCCACAACTGACACTTTACTGATATTGCAACATGTCGCATATATGCTTCAGAATTTAAGTTCCTGCTCAAACAAATTTGACTGACATTTTATGTGACAACTTTCCATGAAAACCATTGCCATTTTAGATTGTTTTAAAATGGATTCATTTAGAGCCACAAACACAACAGCTTCACTGCTGATGGGAGTGGCGGAGAGAGGAGCTGCTCTCCCTCCCCCACACTCTTTCTCCCTTCCATCAGCCTAGGGGGAGGGAAGCTCTGCTTCATTCATCTGCTGCCCTGATTGGTTTGGTGGGTGGTGGAGGGCAGGGAATTCACTCTGCTCTCGCCAATTGAGGAATCAAGTTGAAGGGCCCAGGCCCACAGTACTATACGCCAAAATTGAGAAGAGTAGGAAAGTGGATGAGATGAATCAAGGAGCTGGGCAATGCATGGTTAGATTTAAAAATCTGTAGAGCATAGGAGGAAAGAGAGACTGCAAGAAGTCGGGTGGTCAAGGGAAAGAATTAGATCGTCAAAGAAGGGGCCCGAGTCTTTATTGTGTAGGATGGAAGCAAAGGAGGATGGAGAGATCAAAAATTGCAGGGATATGGGGAATGAGCAGGGGAGTGTGTCTAACTGGATTGCTGTTCAAAAGAGCCCACGCAGACTCGATGGGCCGAATGGTCTGATTCTGTGCTGTGTACTATGTTTCTAGTCACAATCGATATCAATGATTTTGATGAGGGGACCAAATGTACTATATCCAAGTTTGCTGATGATACAAAGCTTGGTGGGAACGTAAGTTATTGAGGAGGATGCAAAGAGGCTTCAAGGATATATAGACAGCCTAAGTTAGTGAGCAAGGACATGGCAAATGGAATATAATGTGGAGAAATGTGAAGTTATCCACCGGTAGGAAATATAGAAAAGCAGAGTATTTTTTAAATGGAGAGAGATTGGGAAATGTTGGTGTTCAGAGAGACCTAGGTGACCTTGTACACGAATCACTGAAAGTTAACATGCAGGTACAGCAAGCAATTAAGAAAGCAAATGGTTTGTTGGCCTTTATTACAAGAAGATTTGTGTATAAGAGTAAAGATTTCCTACTGCAATTATATAGGGCCCTGATGAGACCATACCTGGAGATCTGTATACAGGTTTGGTCTCCTTACCTAAGGAAGGATATACTTGCCATAGAGGGAGTGCAACAAAGGTTCACCAGATTCCTGGGATGGGAAGATTGTCCGATGAGAAGAGATTGAGTCGACTAAGCCTATATTCTCTACAGTTTAGATGAATGAGGGGTGATCTCATTGAAACATACAAAATTCTTACAGGGCTTATGCAGGGAGTATGCTTCCCCTGGTGGGGAGTTTAAAACCAGGGGTCACAGTCTCAGAATAAGGCCATTTAGAACTGAGATGAGGAGAAATTTCTTCACTCAGAGGGTGATGAATCTTTGGAATTCTCTACCCCAGAGGGCTGTGGCGTTGAGTATATTCAAGACAGAGATCAATACATTTTTGGCTATCAAGGGATATGGGGATAGTACAGGAAAGTGGAGTTGAGGTAGAAGATCAGCCATGATCTTATTGAATGGCGGAGCAGGCTCGAGAGGCCGAATGGCTTACTCCTGCTCTTATTTCTTCTGATTCGTCTTATTCATCAGATAAGGGAGGGCGGTAGGTAGTAATCAGCAGGAGGTTTTCTTGCCCATTCTTGACCTGAAGCCATCAGACTTCATGGGGTCAGGCATTAATGTTGAGGATTCCCAGGGCCACTCCTTCCCGACTGTATACTACTGTGCCGCCTCCTCTGGTGGGTTGATCCTGCCGGTGGGACAGGAAATACCCAGGGATGGTGATAGGAAGAATCTGGGACATTGGCTGAAAGGTATGATTCTGAGTGTATGAGTATGTCAGGCTGTTGCTTGACTAGTCTGTGGGGCAGCGCTCCCAATTTTGGCACAAGTCCACAGATGTTAGTGAGGAGGATTTTGCAGGGTCAACTGGGCTGGTTGTGCTGCTGTCTTGTCCAAAGTCACGTCGTGGTTGATGCCGGGTGGTCCGTCCAGTTTTATTCTTATTCTTGTTTTTTGTATCAGTTGTGTACAATGGAGAGGCTTGCTAGGCCATTTCAGAGGCAGTTAAAGAAAGAAGAGAGAGACTTGGATTGATATAGCACTTTTCACAACCACCAGACGTCTCAACGTGCTTTACAGCCAATGAAGTACATTTGGAGTGTAGTTACTGTTGTCATGTCGGAAATGCGACAGCCAATTTGCGCACAAGCAAGCTCCCACAAACAGCGGTGTGTAATGACCAGATAATCTGTTTTTGTTATGTTGATTGAGGGATAACGCCCCTGCTCTTCTTCGAAATAGTGCCATGGGATCTTTTACGTCCACTTGAGAGCAGATGGGACCTCGGTTTAACATTTCATCCGAAAGACGACACCTCCGACAGTGCTGTGCTCCCTCAGTACTGCACTGGAGTGTGAGCCTAGATTTCTTTGTGCTCAAGTCCCTGGAGTGGGACTTGAACCCACAACCTTCTGACTCAGAGGCGAGTGGGATACCCACGGAGCCACAGCTATAGTTAACATTCAATCACATTGCTGTGGTTCTGGAATCACATATAGGCCAGACCAAGTAAGGACAGCAGATTTCCTTCCCTAAATGACATTTGTGAACCAGATCGGTTTTTTATGACAATTCGATCGTTTCATGGCAGCTTTTTATTCCAGATTTATTTAATTAACTGAATTTAAAACATAAGAACATAAGAAATAGGAGCAGGAGTAAGTCATATGGCCCCTCGAGCCTGCTCTGCCATTTAATACGATCATGGCTGATCCGATTATGGACTCAGGTCCACTTCCCTGCCCACTCCCCATAACCCCTTATTCCCTTATCAGTTAAGAAACATCCCAATAGTCGATAATCAAGGGGCTATGGGTAGGGAGGAACTTAATACAAACACCATCTCTAATGAAGTAGTACTAGGTAAAATAATGGGACCAAAGGCAAACAAGTCCCCGGGACCTGATGGCTTACATGCTCGGGTCTTCAGAGGTGGCTGCAGAGATAGTGGATGCATTGGTTGTAATCTACCAAAATTCCCTGGGTTCTGGGGCGGTCTCAAATGGAAAATCTCAAATGTCACGCCCCTATTTAAAAAAGGAGGCAGACAAAAAGCACCAAACTATAGACCAGTTAGCCTAACATCTGTGGATGGAAAAATGCTGGAGTCCATTATTTAGGAAACAGTCACAGGACATTTGGAAAAGCATGATTCAATCAAACAGAGTCAACATGGTTTTATGAATGGGAAATCATGTTTGACAAATGTGAAGTTCTTTGAGGATGTAACGAGCAGGCTGGATAAGGGGGAAACCAGTGGATGTGGTGTATTTGGATTTCCAGAAGGCATTCGATAAGGTGCCACATAAGAGGTTATCAACAGGGGCAGACATCGACAACAAGGTTCTAACACCGCCTCCAGTGCACCAGCGCGGTCTTTGGCCGCCTGAGGAAAAGAATGTTCGAAGATCAGGCCCTCAAATCTGCCACCAAGCTCATGGTCTACAGGGCTGTATTAATACATGCCCTCCTATATCACTCAGAGACATGCACCATATACAGTAGACACCTCAAACTGCTGGAGAAATACCACCAACAATGTCTCCACTAGATGCTGGGAGGACAGACGCACTAACGTTAGCGTTCTCGATCAGGCCAACATCCCCAGCATCGAAGCATTGATCACACTCGACCAGCTCCGTTCGGTGGGCCACATTGTTCCCTAAGCAAGCGCTCTACACAGAACTCCTACACAGCAAATGAGCCCAAGATGGGCAGAGGAAACGTTTCAAGGGCACCCTCAAAGCCTTCTTGATAAAATGCAACATCCCCACCAACACCTGGGAGTCCCTGGCCAAAGACCACGCTAAGTGGAGGAAGTGCATCAGGAAGGGCGCTGAACACCTCACGTCCCGTCGCCGAGCACATGCAGAAAACAAGCGCAGGCAGCGGAAGGAGCCTGCGGCAAACCAGCCCCACCCACCCTTTCCTTCAACAACTGTCTGTCCCACTTGTGACAGAGACTGTAATTCCCGTATTGGACTGTTCAGTCATCTAAGAACTCACTTTTAGAGTGGAAGCAAGTCTTCCTCGATTTCGAGGGACTGCCTATAATGATGATTATGACATAAGAGATTACTGCACAAGACAAAAAGCTCACGGGATTGGGGTAATATATTAACAGAAAACAGAGAGTCGGGATAAATGGGTCATTTTCCGGTTGGCAAACAGTGACTAGTGGGGTGTCGCAGGGATTGGTGCTGGGTCCTCAACTATTTACAATCTACATTAATGACTTGGATGGAGGGACCGAGTGTAATGTAGCCAAGTTTGCTGATGATACAAAGATGGATGGGAGAGCAAATTGCGAGGAGGACACAATAAATCTGCAAAGGGATATAGACAGGCTAAGTGAGTGGGCAAAAATTTGACAGATGGAGCATAATGTGGGAAAATGTGAGGTTATCCACTTTGGCAGAAGAAAATAGAAAAGCAAATTATGATTTAAATGGAGAAAAATTGCAAAGTGCTGCAGTACAGAGAGACCTGGGGGGCAAATGGAATGCTGGCCTTTATTATAAGGGGGATAGAGTATAAAAGCAGAGAAGTCCTGCTACAACAGTACAGGGTATTGGTGAGGCCATACCTCGAGTACTGCGTACAGTTTTGGTTTCCGTATTTAAGGAAGGATATACTTGCATTGGAGGCTGTTCAGGGAAGGTTCACTAGGTTGATTCCGGAGATGAGGGGGATTGACTTTGAGGATAGGTTGAGTTGGTTGGGTCTATACGCATTGGAATTCAGAAGAATGAGAGATGATCTTATTGAAACATATAAGATAATGAGGGGGTTCGACAAGGTTGATGCAGAGAGAATATTTCCACTCAGAGGGGAAACTAAAACTAGGGGACATAGTCTTGGAATAAGGGGTCGCCCATTTAAAACTGAGATGAGGAGAAATTTCTTTTGAGGGTTGTAAATCTATGAATTCTCTGCCCCAGAGAGCTGTGGAGGCTGGGTCATTGAATATATTTAAGGCGGAGATAGACAGATTTTTGAGCAATAAGGGAGTAAAGGGTTATGGAGAGCGGGCAGGGAAGCGGAGTTGAGTCCATGATCAGATCAGCCATGATCTTGTTGAATGGTGGAGCAGGCTCGAGCGGCCTACTCTTGCTCCTATTTCTTATGTTCTTATATTCTTAACAGGTGGGCATGACATTGGATGATGAGATTAGTAATGAGATAAGTACATTTAAAATAAAAATGATGGGATATGTGAAATAAACTAATCAAACTCAGAGGATAAAACCCCTGGCATGCATGCATTTTAAAAGAATCTAGGGAAGAAATAGCAGAGGCCTTGCTACACAAAGTTAATAATTTGTTCGAAAAAGGTGTAGTGCCAGAGGACTGGCAGATAACTAACTTAAAATCTATATTTAAGAAGGGGATAAAATATGTTCAGGGAATTATAGACCAATCAGCTTAACATCGGTGGTAGGAAAAATAATGGAATCCTTACTAATGGAGAAAATAGAAGAACATCTAGAAACCAAAAATATAATAACCAATTGTCAGCATGGATTTCAAAAGGGAAAGTCTTGCTTGACCAACCTCATTGAAAAAAGTAGACAATGCTCATGTTTCTTGAGATCAAGGAAGGCAAGATTTAAACCAGCTCGTTCAAATACAGTTAGTAGTCGATTGGATTAAGCCTGGAACAAAGGATGCAAGAGGAATGGATAACTCCACTACAGAAGGAGGCTCATCAACCCACGTCCCAGAAGCCAACATCATCATCCCAGAGGAAGGCGAGCAATTAGTTCAATCATACCGCCTGTTGGAAATTAGGGATACCTAAAAAAATAATGTTTCTGCTCGAGACAAGTAAAGGGTTAATGTTTTAGATGTTTTACCCAGGACTGCTTAAGTTTCGCTTTCCGAGGAAGACTTGCATTAGAATTGAGACAGTGCTTTTAATGAGTTAGATTAGAGAATGTATAACATTTTGACGGTTTTTAATTTGGCCAATAAATATGTTTCTTCCATTATTGCTAATAACCAATTATAATACTACGTTAGAATTTGGAGTTTGGTTAACAGAACTACTTATGAAGATAATTAAAAGTTCATTACTATAAAAGACATGGGGGAGAAATTTAGTCACACCTCATTTGGGGCGGTAACCCAGGCGGAGCGGTAATTTTAGCGCCTTGAAAAATTTTGTGCCCTCCACCCTTAAATTCGTCAGAATCGGTTAAAGTGCTGGCAAATTAGTAATGCCCCCATTGAAGTTTTAGAAGTTTCTCTCAAGCTCAATTGGTTGGTATGTCTGTCTGCTGCTGCAAACTCTACCATGCTGTGTGTAAACGTTGCCCTGACTGTAACCTGAGGGAAGCTTCCTCATCCCTTTAAGTAGCCACCAGCTAACAACTCTGCAAGCCTGTACCGACTGTTTTTCCAGACGTTGTTCTTGGTGGTCGCTAAATGAGGCGGCTGTACCTAATTTACTGGCCAGGACGCAAGCGTGGCCGTTGCACCAGGACGGACCTCAGGATCGCACTGATCATCAGCAGCCAGGCGCTACTGGTTTGCGCCCCCAGGGAGCCTCTAATAAATTTTCGGTCGGGGCGCTAAGAGCTGCGCTCCCAGTTGGTAACCACTTCCGCTCCTATTAACGCCCCCTCTGCCGGTAACGGAGGCATTAGCTAACCAAAAATCCAGCCCATAGAATAGGATATCCATGACATTTGGCTGGAGTGAGACAGCTCTAACACAGAACCTCTGATTTAATGGCCTAAGGTTGTGCCTGAGATATGCTGGACCAGGGAGAACAAGGCAGGATGAGATAAGGGACTATAGCTTTGAGGGAACAGGGCCGGACAAGTTAAGAGGGTCCAAGTGGATGGAATGGCCTTCAAAACTGCAAACAAGAAAAGATGTGTAATGGTTTTGAAGACCCCTTCTTCGAGGTGGGTCTTCATTGGCAAGTTTAGACAAAAAACTCGAAGCCCCATTGGGTATTGAGTTTTTAAGGGGAACCTCTAAAGGCCAAAAGGTGTTGTCAATATCCCATTCCCGGCCCACCCCTAAAATTGCAATAAAAGTAACACCCCGAGGGCTTAACCCCATAGACAGTGAAGGGAAGAACCAGAAGTTGGGCTGGTCGAATGCTCTTTGAGAGCGATCTGATGCTCTACCGAAGGAGACTTTAAACAAAAGGGAGAGGGGCCGCAAGCCAGAGAACTGCTCACGTGCGCTCGTCGTTTGTTCGATCGAGATCGGTATCAACTACTTGTCACATTCGTATGTTTTTGCTGTATAACTAATGTATTATATTCCGTCTGAAACTCTGATTAAACACAATATACCCATCATATTGGTTTACAGTCAATCCTGATTATTAAAGTGACCAGAGATAGCCAGCCATAACATTGGTTATTTCTAACAAATGCAGCTTATCATGACACAGTTGTATTAAGTTCTGGAAACATTGCTAACCACCAGCACATAAACAGATAAGTAGAGAAGTTATGCTAAACCTTAGTTAGACCACACTTAGAGTTCTATGTACAGTTCTGGTCGCCATGTTATAAAAAGGATATAGAGGCACTGGAGAGGGTGCAGAGAACATTTACAAGGATGATACCAGAAATGTGAGGGCATACATATCAGGAAAGGATGAACAGGCTGGGTCCCTTTTCTCTTGAAAAAAGGTTGAAGGGTGACCTAATAGAGGTCTTTAAAATTATGAAAGGTTTTAATAAAGTAGACTCAAGAGAGAGTGTTTCCACTTGTGGGGATGAGCATAACCAGAGGCCATCAATATAAGATAGTCACCAAGAAATCCAAGAGGGAATTCAGAAGAAACTTTACCCAAAGAGTGGTGAGAATGTGGAACTCGCTACCACAGGGAGTGGTTGAAGTGAATAGTATAGATGCATTTAAGGGGTGGCTGGATAAGCATATGAGGGAAAAGAGAACAGAGGGTTATACTGATAGATTTAGATGAGGAAAGACGGGGAGGAGGCTTGAGTGGAGCATAAACGCTGGTATGGATTGGTTGGGCCGAATGGCCTGTTTCTGTGCCGTATATCCGATGTAATAAACACTAATCTATTCAATAGACTGGCTTTTTAAAGCTATCAGCTATCTACGTAGTTTAATCTCACCAATTGATATCAGTCTCAGACAATGATCTTAACTAGAATTTGATAATCAGCAATTTGGTTCATGCAAATTTACTGCGACACCGCTGAACTGCTTTCATAGCCTGTTATTCAAATTGCTAGGTGGTGCAGTCTAAAAGTATTTATATCTTAATGTTTAGTGTTATTCATGATATTGAAGTTAATAAACAATTGTTTGTTGCATGACTTGTTGCCTGATTTCTTCTTTGCTGGTTGATAAATTCACTCAGATGCTTGTAGATATTCCAATTGGGAGTTGGTAAGGTAAACGCAAATTTACTCCGAACTAAGTGGTGAGATAGTTCAGCAAGCCAAACCTAGGCATTATTGAAGCTAGATGGTTAAACCCCAGATGGTTCCTTGACAAGGAGTTAAGATGAAGGGGTTAAGGATTCGTCTGGTTCCTTCACAAATATTTGCTGGGATACCGAACCCAGTGTTCCTGCAGACTATTGAAGGTAAATAGTATAAATAGTTTAAGAGGACAATGAAGGAAGTAAGGGATACGAGAAAGTTTGTAGTTTCTCTTCAAACTCTTCAGTGTCTCATATAGTGTTCCCTTTGAAGCATTCCTATGTATACCGAGATTGAATTATGAAAATAATGTGGAACATATCTATCGTATGTAATTCAACATTTTACTTTTGTTTGTTTTAAACTTTGTTGCACTGCAGTGACCATGCAGTAAGACAAATTGTCTTTTATAGTTGTGCATCATGAAGGTGCCTTTGAGTTAGTGGCAGTTATGTAATAGAAAAACTTTAAAAACACAAATAACATCAGAACAGAATGGTTATGGCATCTGCGATAAGAAAGGCTTTTGACAAGAAATAACTTTGTTTTTAAAGGGAAAAACATACCAGATTATAATACACAGAGAAACTGCAATATCAACATTACACCACACTGCCTGAAATTCTATGACATTTCTGACATAATTAGCTGAATGCTGATAAGGTAGAAACATTTAGAAATTGTTTATATTACAGTTTCAGAATAATTGATTGAAAATGATGGCAAAACTAGACACACTAATGTCCCTTTTATACTTTAATTAAGTGATTTGTAATACACTGTTGAAATAGTAATGCTTTAATCAATAATAATAGCATTATTCAAGAAACTTGCTGTTAGCCAGTGAGTACATACTGCATGAATATGGTGTCAAACTTAAATGAGACCATACATAAGTATTTAAAAAAGCACAAAAACGGAAACAGGCTTTTTTATTGTTTCAATTAGGATTTACATTCCCCAGACTGATGAGCGTTTTAGTACATTTTCCTAAATGGATTAAACCTGAAGTCGAAAAATACCATTTAAGATTCTGAATATCTCACAATATTAAGAGTGTAAATCGTTCAAAACATGCCTGGTAATCCAAATGCTTGAACAAGCTGTTTTATTGTGTTGTTTTAATTAATGACCAATTTTAGTTGCCAGTCTTTTCACTTAAAGCTATCCCGTTTCCTAATCGTATCAGTTTTTTTTCCCTACGCAAAATATTTGGGACAAGTTGACCATTAAATAATATTCTTTAATTGGATTGAAGAATTTAGTTATTGTGGGGTAATATTTTCCCTTCAATTTAGATAGTTGTGAAACCTTCTATTGTATATTAAATCACAAATTTATTACATTTAAGTTATGTGCTAGATTTCAGAAAGCTTGGCTGTTTCCAAAAGGTGATGGGCATCTACTATATTAAAAAAATATATGTTTGCATATAGTTATAATAGAAACTGCCTATGTAAACATATCGCACTGTAATTAAATTCTCCCCATATTGGAGGCACTGCAGACCTTCCACTGTCGGCGAGACTGGGGGAGGGGTTACTGTAGCATAACAAGTTTACCCAGGCAATTTCCATTATAAAATGTACAAATACACATTTATAGCTGAAATAAATAAAAAGAACGGAATGTATGTCTTTAAAATAGTGACTGAATTATGTCAACGCGCTCTGGTCCAATTATCCTATACCCCTGAATCCCACTTAATCCAGGGACTACATTTGGTCTTTACTCCCACATACAACACCATAGGAGATCAACTAGTTGGAAATTAATTTATCGTAACAGGAGAAGGTAATTTGACCCAAACATTTCATATTGGCCCAAAAAGTGGCCACAGCTGAAGTACAATGATGTCTAACTTTCTCTAACTTGATACATTTGATAACTCAATTAGCAACCTTTTTAAATCTGTTAAATTTTCATCGTCAAACCATCACCTTCGGTTAGCAAATCTCTGTCCAGCTAACCAGAATTCCCAAACTCTGAAAATCAATGAAAATATTTTTTTCTGAAATTTGATGACATTTCTATGCAACAAGTATTCTGAATTTCAAGTGATCCATAAAAATTCAAATGTATCATTGCATTTTGAAGACACCGTGCTCAGTGTCTGAACAAAGTAAAGAGTGAAAATTGATACTGAAAATAAAGGATTTGTGTGTTAAGGTTGACCAAGAATCAAAAGCACCTCTATAAATGCTGATCTCAACTCTTGCACTGTTACTTGGTAACCTTATTTGCATCTCAAGTCAAGTGGCAAAACAGAGGGATTGATATTCAATTGCTTCGCCTAGAGTTAATGGAGCAGTAAAGGGCCTCCAAATGGAGTTGGCAGCCTTACCATAGGAACATTAGGAATAGGACGATGAGGAGGGCCTTCAGCCTCTCGAGCCTGCTCCGCCATTCAATTAGATCATGACTGATCGGCTCCTCAACTCCATTTCCCAGCCTTTGATCCATATCCCTTCCTGGCTAACAATAATCTATCTCCGTCTTGAAAGCTCCAATTGTCCTGGCATCCACAACATTTTGGGGAAAAGAATTCCAAAATTTCTACTGTCGTTTATTTGAAAAAGTGCTTCTTAATTTTGCTCTTGAATGGCCGAGCTCTAATTTTAAGATTATGTCTTCTTGTTCGATTCCCTCATCAGAGGAAATAGTTCCTCCGTGTCCACCCTATCAAATCCTTTTACCATTTTGAACATAATCAGATCATTCTTCAATCGCCCATACACAAGAGAATGCAAGGCAAGTTTATACACTTGTCTTCATAAATTAATCCACAGTAACAGTCTGGTCGTCTTCTTTCATATGGTAATAGCAAAGCAAATCAAATGTCAATATCCAGGCCAAAGCATCCAGTGTAACAGCGTGGCTATCTTGGAGGCTACCTGCAAATTTTCTCTGAGGCAGTGCTCAATGATGTGCTGCAGGGTCTGATTAGGAGCTCCACAGTCGCATGATACTTGCATTAGAGGCATTTCACAGAAGGTTCACGAGATGAAGGGGTTATCATATGAGATGAAGGGGTTGTCATGTGAAGAAAGTTTGAGCAGGTTGAACCTATATTCATTGGAATTTAGAAGAATGAGATGTGATCTTATTGAAACATATAAGATTCTGAGGGGGCTTAACAGGGTAAATGCAGAGAGGATGTTTGCTCTCGTAGGGGAATCTCGAACTAGAGAGCATAGTTTCAGAATAAGGGGTCGCCTATTTTAAATGGAAATGAGGAGGAATTTCTTCTCAGTGGGTCGTGAATCTTTAGAATTCTCTACCCGAGAGATCTGTGGAGGCTGGGTCATTGAATACATTTAAGGTGGAGATAGACAGATTTTTGAAAGATAAGGGAGTCAAGGGTTATGGGAGAGAGTGAAACAGAGAAACATAGAAAATAGGTGCAAGAGTAGGCCATTCGGCCCTTCGAGCCTGCACCACCATTCAATAAGATCATGGCTGATCATTCCCTCAGTACCCCTTTCCTGCTTTCTCTCCATACCCCTTGATCCCCTTAGACGCAAGGACCATATCTAACTCCCTCTTGAATATATCCAATGAACTGGCATCAACAACTCTCTGCGGCAGGGAATTCCACAGGTTAACAACTCTGAGCGAAGATGTTTCTCCTCATCTCAGTCCTAAATGGCTTACCCCTTATCCTAAGACTGTGTCCCCTGGTTCTCGACTTCCCCAACATCGGGAACATTCTACCCGCATCTAACCTGTCCCGTCCTGTCAGAATCTTGTATGTTTCTATGAGATCCCCTCTCATACTTCTAAACTCCAATGTATAAAGGCCCAGTTGATCCAGTCTCTCCGATGTCAGTCCTGCCATCCCGGGAATCAGTCTGGTGAACCTTCGCTGCACTCCCTCAATAGCAAGAACGTCCTTCCTCAGATGAGAAGACCAAAACTGAACACAATATTCCAGGTGAGGCCTCACCAAGGCCCTGTACAACTGCAGCAACACCTCCCTGCTCCTATACTCAAATCCCCTATGAAGGCCATCATACCATTTTCCTTCTTCACCGCCTGCTGTACCTGTATGCCAACTTTCAATGACTGATGAACCATGACACCCAAGTCTCGTTGCACCTCCCCTTTTCCTAATCTGCCGCAATTCAGATAATATTCTGTCTTCGCGTTTTTGCCCCCAAAGTGAATAACCTCACATTTATCCACATTATACGATATCTGCCATGCATTTGCCCACTCACCTAACCTGTCCAAGTCACCCTGCAGCCTCCTAGCGTCCCCCTCACAGCTCACACCGTCACCCAGTTTAGTGTCATCTGCAAACTAGGAGATATTACTCTCAATTCCTTCATCCAAATCATTGATGTATATTGTAAAGAGCTGGGGTCCCAGCACTAAGCCCTGCAGCACTCCACGAGTCACTGCCTGCCATTCTAAAAAGGACCCGTTTATCCCGACTCTCTGCTTCCTGTCTGCCAACCAGTTCTCTGTCTATGTCAGTATATTACCCCCAATACCATGTGCTTTGATTTTGCACACCAATCTCTTGTGTGGGACCTTGTCAAAAGCCTTTTGATAGTCCAAATACACCACATTCACTGGTTCTCCCTTGTCCACTCTACTAGTTACATCCTCAAAAAATTCCAGAAGATTTATCAAGCATGATTTCCCCTTCATAAATCCATGCTGACTTGGACCGATCCTCCCACTGCTTTCCAAATGCGCTATTTCATCCTTAATAATTGATTCCAACATTTTCCCCACTACTGATGTCAGGCGAACCGGTCTACAATTACCCGCTTTCTCTCTCCCTCCCTTTTTAAAAAGTGGTGTTACATTAGCTACTCTCCAGTCCATAGGAACTGATCGAGAGTCGATAGACTGTTGAAAAATGATCACCAATGCATCCACTATTTCTCGGGCACCTTCCTTAAGTACTCTGGGATGCAGACTATCAGGCCCCGGGGATTTATCGGCCTTCAATCCCATCAATTTCCCAACACAATTTCCCGCCTAATAAGGATATCCTTCAGTTCCTCCTTCTCACTAGACCCTCGGTCCCCTAGTACTTCCAGAAGGTTATTTGTGTCTTACTTCGTGAAGACAGAACCAAAATATTTGTTCAATTGATCTGCCATTTCTTTGTTCCCCATTATAAATTCACCTGAATCCGACTGCAAGGGACCTACGTTTGCCTTCACTAATCTTTTTCTCTTCACATACCAATAGAAGCTTTTGCAGTCAGTTTTTATGTTCCCGGCAAGCTTCTTCTCGTACTCTATTTTCCCCCTCTTAATTAAACCCTTTGTCCTCCTCTGTTGAATTCTAAATTTCTCCCAGTCCTCAGGCTTGTTGCTTTTTTTGGCCTCTTCCTTGGATTCAACACGATCCTTAATTTCCCTTGTTAGCCACGGTTGAGCCACCTTCCCCGTTTTAAATTTACTTCAGACAGGGGTGTACAATTGCTGAAGTTCATCCATGTGATCTTTAAATGTGTGCCATTGCCTATCCACCATCAACCCTTTAAGTATCATTTGTCAGTCTATTCAAGCCAATTCATGCCTCAAACCATCAAAGCTACCTTTCCCTAAGTTCAGGACCCGAATTTCTGAATTAACTGTGTCACTCTCCATCTTAATAAAGAATTCTACCATGTTATGGTCACTCTTCCCCCAAGGGGCCTCGCACAACAAGATTGCTAATTAGTCCTTTCTCATTACACATCACCCAGTCTAGGATGGCCAGCCCTCTCGTTGGTTCCTCGACATATTGGTCTAGAAAACCATCCTTAATATACTCCAGGAAATCCTCCTCCACCGCATTGCTACCAGTTTGGTTCGCCCAATCAATATGTAGATTAAAGTCACCCATGATAACTGCTGTACCTTTATTGCATGCATCCCTAATTTCTTGTTTGATGCTGTCCCCAATCTTACTACTACTGTTTGGTGGTCTGTACACAACTCCCACTAGCGTTTTCTGCCCCTTGGTATTCCGTAGCTCCACCCATACCGATTCCACATCATCCAAGCTAATGTACCTTCTTACTATTGCATTAATTTCCTCTTTAACCAGCAATGCCACCCCATCTCCTTTTCCTTTCTGTCTATCCTTTCTAAATGTTGAATACCCCTGGATGTTGAGTTCGCAGCCTTGGTCACCCTGGAGCCATGTCTCCGTGATGCCAATTACACCGTTAACTGCTATCTGCACAGTTAATTCATCCGCCTTATTCCGAATACTCCTCGCATTGAGACACAGAGCCTTCAGGCTTGTCTTTCTAACACACTTTGCCCCTTTAGAATTTTGCTGTAATGTGGCCCTTTTTGCTTTTTGATTTTGGTTTCTCTGCCCTCCACTTTTACTTTTCTTCTTTCTATCTTTTGCTTCTGCCCCCATTCTACTTCCCTCTGTCTCCCTGCATAGGTTCCCATCCCCCTGCCTTATTAGTTTAACTCCTCCCCAACAGCACTAGCAAACAGTCCCCCTAGGACATTGGTTCCGGTCCTGCCCAGGTGCAGACTGTCCGGTTTTGTACTGGTCCCACCTCCCCCAGAACCGGTTCCAATGTCCCAGGAATTTGAATCCCTCCCTTGTGCACCACTCCTCAAGCCACATATTTATCTGAGCTATCCTGCGATTCCAACTCTGACTAGCATGTGGCACTGGTAGCAACCCTGAGATTACTACTTTTGAGGTCCTACTTTTTAATTTAGCTCCTAGCTCCCTAAATTCATCTTGTCGGACCTCATCCCGTTTTTTACCGATACCGTTGGTACCTATATGCACACGACAACTGGCTGTTCACCCTCCCTTTTCAGAATGCCCTGAACCCGCTCCGAGACATCCTTGACCCTTGCACCAGGGAGGCAACATAGCATCCTGGAGTCTCGGTTGCAGCCGCAGAAACGTCTATCTATTCCCCTTACAATTGAATCCCCTATCACTATAGCTATCCCACTCTTTTTCCTGCCCTCCTGTGCAGCAGAGCCACCCACGGTGCCATGAACTTGGCTGCTGCTGCCCTCCCCTGATGAGTCATCCCGCTCAACAGTACCCAAAGCGGTGAGGAAGTGGAGTTGAGGCCAAGATCAGAATAGCCATGATTTTATTGAATGGCGGAGCAGGCTTGAGGGGCCAGATGGCCGACTCCTGTTCCTATTTCCTTCTGTTCTTATGATGGGATTTGTTTAATCTTCCACCTCTAGAGAAGGTGGCAGCATCTACCATGACCAGTTCTGAGGTGGTTGATGGTTGTCCACTGTTTGGGAGGAAGATTTGATCCTTCAGGTTGTACTGTGGGGTCCTCTAAGAAATCCATTCCGTATGTCGCAGCTGGTGGATATTGGATAATGACAGCCTTCTCTCGGCCCACTCAGTTATGTGATCTTAGCTCTTAGATCACAACTAATGTCGTCTCACAGGACACCGAACTTGTTGTTAAATCGACCTCCTGTTGACAGTAGCAAACCAAGAAAATCATTCTGGTGAATCTGTGCTGCATCCCCTCCAAAGCCGTTATATCCTTCCTGAGGTGTGATGCCCAAATGTGAACCCAAAAGTACTCCAGATGGGGTCTGACCAAGGCTCTATACAACTGAGCCATATAGGAGGGCGGGTATTACTACAGCCCTGTAGACCATGAGCTTGGTGGCAGATTTGAGGGCCTGGTCTTCAAACACACTTTTCCTCAGGTGGCCGAAGGCTGCGCTGGCGCACTGAAGGCGGTGTTGAATCTCGTCGTCAACGTCTGCCCTTGTTGATAAGAGGCTACAGAGGTATGGGAAATGGTCCACGTTGTCCAAGGGCCGCGCCGTGGATCTTGATGACTGGAGGGCAGTGCTATGCGGCGGGGACAGGTTGATGGAGGACCTGTGTCATACGGATGTTGAATATAAGGTCCATGCTTTCGAATGCCTCAGTGAATAGGGTGACTGACTTGGAGTTCAGCCTCTGTATGTGCACAGCCGCAGTCGTCGTCCACGTACTGTAACTCGACGACAGAGATTGGGGTGGTCTTAGATCTGGCCTGGAGACGACGAAGGCTGAACAGGTTCCCACTGGTTCTGTAGTTTAGTTCCACTCCAGCGGGGAGCTTGGTTGTATTTCTCCACCTCACACTCAACAATGATGTCTCCACAAGATCCTGCAAATTCTCTAGGGGGACAGACGCACCTATGTTAGCGTCTTCGACCAGGCCAACATGCCCAGCATTGAAGCACTGAACACACTCGATCAGCTCCGCTGGGCAGGCCACATTCTTCGCATGCCAGACACAAGACTCCCAAAGCAAGCGCTCTACTTGGAACTTCTTCACGGCAAGCGAGCCAAAGCTGGGCAGAGGAAATGTTTCAAGGACACCCTCAAAGGCTCCCTGATAAAGTGCAACATTCCCACAGACACCTGGGAGTCCCTGGCCAAAGACCACCTTAAGTGGAGGAAGTGCATTGGAAGGGTGCTGAGCACCTAGAGTCTCATCGGCGAGAGCATGCAGAAATCAAGTGCAGACAGCGGAAAGAGTGTGCGGCAAACCAGTTCCACCCACCCTTTCCCTCAATGACTGTTTGTCCCACCTGTGACAGGGACTGTGGTTCTCATATTCAATCACTTAAGAACTCATGTTTAGAATGGAAGCAAGTCTTCCTCGATTCCGAGGGACTGCCTAGGATGATACAACTGAGACATAACTTACTCCCCTTTGTATTACAGTCCAGTTAACCCAGACAATAAGGCCGGCATCATTTTGAAAGGGGCCTACCATAGAAACATAGAAAATAGGTGCAGGAGTCTGCCATTCGGCCCTTCTAGCCTGCACCGCCATTCAATGAGTTCATGGCTGAACATGCAACTTCAGTACCCCATTCCTGCTTTCTTGCCGTACCCCTTGATCCCCCTAGTAGCAAGGACTTCATCTAACTCCTTTTTGAATATATTTAGTGAATTGGCCTCAACAACTTTCTGTGGTAGAGAATTCCACAGGTTCACCACTCTCTGGGTGAAGAAGTTCCTCCTCATCTCAGTCCTAAATGGCTTACCCCTTAGCCTTATACTGTGTCCCCTGGTTCTGGACTTCCTCAACATTGGGAACATTCTTCCTGCATCTAACCTGTCTAACCCCATCAGAATTTTAAACGTTTCTATGAGGTCCCCTCTCATTCTTCTCAACTCCAGTGAATACAAGCCCAGTTGATCCAGTCTTTCTTGATAGGTCAGTCCCGCCATCCCGGGAATCAGTCTGGTGAACCTTCGCTGCACTCCCTCAATAGCAAGAATGTCCTTCCTCAGGTTAGGAGACCAAAACTGTACACAATACTCCAGGTGTGGCCTCACCAAGGCCCTGTACAACTGTAGCAACACCTCCCTGCCCCTGTACTCAAATCCCCTCGCTATGAAGGCCAACATGCCATTTGCTTTCTTAACCGCCTGCTGTACCTGCATGCCAACCTTCAATGACTGATGTACCATGACACCCAGGTCTCGTTGCACCTCCCCTTTTCCTTATCTGTCACCATTCAGATAATAGTCTGTCTCTCTGTTTTTACCACCAAAGTGGATAACCTCACATTTATCCACATTATACTTTAACTGCCATGCATTTGCCCACTCACCTGACCTATCCAAGTCGCTCTGCAGCCTCACAGCATCCTCCTCACAGCTCACACTGCCACCCAACTTAGTGTCATCCGCAAATTTGGAGATACTACATTTAATCCTCTCGTCTAAATCATTAATGTACAGTGTAAACAGCTGGGGCCCCAGCACAGAACATTGCGGTACCCCACTAGTCACTGCCTGCCATTCCGAAAAGTACCCATTTACTCCTACTCTTTGCTTCCTGTCTGACAACCAGTTCTCAATCCACGTCAGCACACTACCCCCAATCCCATGTGCTTTAACTTTGCACATTAATCTCTTGTGTGGGACCTTGGTTACCCAAAGCCCCTGCCTGTTTCTGGCTGTAAAAAAGGAGAGATTTGAATTTATATAGCGCCTTTCACGACCACCGGACGTCCCAAAGTGCTTTACAGCCAATTAAGTATTTTTATTTAGTGTAATCACTGTTGTAATGTTTTAATATACAAATTAGGATTATATGACATAACTAGGACCTCAATTGCCATTTCAGGCTCGGACTGTTTGGAGCCTGCATGACGCACGTTCCAATCAGTTCCACGAGGCAATGGAGCTGAAAAGGCCCAGTAAAGGTAACTTTAAAAAATACCATCTTGACATCATTCACTGAATTTTGAATCAAAACAAGTAACAGAAAAGGACCAAATATATTTCTTCGGAGGATCCCAACGTAGGCACTACTATAGAACAAAAGCATGTACTGGCCGAGTGTTTGCCTCATCTTTTTGCAAGTCATACACTTAGTTTAACAGATACACCACAATAAGCCAGATTAGTATTCTTTTGGCCCCCTCAAACAAATGGGAAATTCAAACAAATGGGACCAACAGTCTATCTCCATACCAATGCATTTTCAGGATTGAGAAAGAAACACAGGTACTGTAATTATGTGATTTTCCTATTTTACAAGTTGTTTATGGAGGAACTGGAGATGGAAATTCGGTGAATTGGAGTCAAATTAGGTGCAAAAGTAGAACAGGATATGGAAATAGGGTGAATTGGAGTCAAATTCGGTGCAGAGAGAGAAATAGATAGGGAAAGCAAAATTGGATTAATGGACAAGTAAAAAGAAAATTTCAAGAATTAAAATTAGAAGTCTCAATATTGTCTGTTATTTAAACTATTTTAAACCTAACCAATCTTATAAGTGCCATAAAAAACAAAGCTCAGTTAGCTTCATCTGGGAGTTTAAGATTATTCCAGTTGTCTTTAACCAATGATACCTACAAAGCAGCATTTAATCTACAGCAAATAAGAGCCATGGAATCACATCAAGCAAACCTCACAATTGCTGTTTGCACAATATTTTCTATAATTGGCAGAACATTATCCTCTGTGAGTGCTGACATTATCATGGTTATGTTACATTTCACATCTATTGTTATTAATAGGTATACCAGTACACATGGCAGGTTGTCACCTTCTATCTGTGCTGCTTTTCAAGGTTGAGTAGAACCCAACATCTTTTGACTCAGAATTAAGGGGCTCAAGTTTTGGCCTGAGTTGCTCCTATTTTTTTGTTTAGAGCAACTAGTTTAGAATGGAGCATCTTAGAAATTGCAATTCTCGGCATTTAGTTTGCTCCAGTTCTAGTGAGTTAGAATAGTTGCATTTTAGAACAGATTTTTTTCAAAAGGGGGCATGTCCAGCCACTTACGCCTATTTTGCAAGTTTAGGCAGCAAAAATTTACTCCAAACTAACTTAGAATGGAGTAAGTGTGGATTTTTGTACGCTCAGAAAAACCTTGCCTAAACTTATAAATCAGGCGTAGGGAATGAATAAAGAGCCACCATCAATAATAAATGATAAATAAATCAATAAATTAACCAATAAATCATTCAAAAAAATTTTTAAAAATCAATAAATAAAAAATTAAGTTTCTACTGACCGACCGCAGCACCGGGAACCCTCCAACAGCGTGCTGGGATGGCTCCCCCCCCCCCCCCAGCCCCCAGTGTGTCTCTCTCTGCCTCGGTCAGTGTCTCGCTCTGTTTCGGAGGGGGAGGGGGAGGGGGAGGAAGGGATGAGGGAAGAGAGCGGGGAACGGGAGAGGTGGGAGAGAGGGGGAGGGGAGAGGGGATGGGGGGGAGATGGGATGGGGGGGGAGATGGGATGGGGGGGGAGATGGGATGGGGGGGGAGATGGGATGGGGGGGGGGAGATGGGATGGGGGGGGAGATGGGATGGGGGGGGAGATGGGATGGGGGGGAGATGGGATGGGGGGGAGATGGGATGGGGGGGAGATGGGATGGGGGGGAGATGGGATGGGGGGGGGGGAGATGGGATGGGGGGGGGGGAGATGGGATGGGGGGGGAGATGGGATGGGGGGGAGATGGGATGGGGGGGGAGATGGGATGGGGGGGGAGATGGGATGGGGGGGGAGATGGGATGGGGGGGGAGATGGGATGGGGGGGGAGATGGGATGGGGGGGAGATGGGATGGGGGGGGAGATGGGATGGGGGGGGAGATGGGATGGGGGGGAGATGAGATGGGGGGGGAGATGGGATGGGGGGGGAGATGGGATGGGGGGGGGGAGATGGGATGGGGGGGAAGAGATGGGATGGGGGGAGATGGGATGGGGGAGGGAGATGGGATGGGGGAGGGAGATGGGATGGGGGAGGGAGATGGGATGGGGGAGGGAGATGGGATGGGGGAGGGAGATGGGATGGGGGAGGGAGATGGGATGGGGGAGGGAGATGGGATGGGGGAGGGAGATGGGATGGGGGAGGGAGATGGGATGGGGGAGGGAGATGGGATGGGGGAGGGAGATGGGATGGGGGAGGGAGATGGGATGGGGGAGGGAGATGGGATGGGGGGGGTAGATGGGATGGGGGAGGGTAGATGGGATGGGGGGGGTAGATGGGATGGGGAGGGGAGATGGGATGGGGGGGGAGATGGGATGGGGGGGGAGATGGGATGGGGGGGGGGAGATGGGATGGGGGGGGGAGATGGGATGGGGGGGGAGATGGGATGGGGGGGGCGATGGGATGGGGGGGCGATGGGAAGGGGGGGCGATGGGAAGGGGGGGCGATGGGAAGGGGGGGCGATGGGAAGGGGGGCGATGGGAAGGGGGGGGAGATGGGATGGGGGGAAGTGGGGAGGGGAGGCGGGGGGGCGAGAGGGGAGGGGAGGCGGGGGGGAGAGGGGAGGGGAGGCGGGGGGGGAGAGGGGAGGGGAGGCGGGGGGGGGGGAGAGAGGAGGGGAGGCGGGGGGGTAAGAGCGGAGGGGAGGCGGGGGGAAGAGCGGAGGGGAGGCGGGGGGAAGAGGGGAGGGGAGGCTGAATGGTGTGTTGGGGGGGGGGGCTGAATGGGCCCCACCGCCGCCAGGCTCCCACGGAGGACTTCAGGCAGGGCCCACCCCCAGCGAGAGGACGGGCGGGTGGGCCCCGCCAACGACGGTGGAGGGAGGGAGGAGAGGAGGGGGGTGGAGGGGGAACGACTGAACGGGAGGGGCGGGGGGGGGGGGGGGGGAAGAGAGCAGGAGCTGAACGGGAGGGAGGGGGACCCCAAGTACGATCTTCACCGCCCCGCCCCGGTGAGCCCATTCGGCCAGGGCATGGGGCGGTGTACTTCGGGCCCCTCCCACGCAGCCTCGGGGGCCTGGAGCTACTGCACATGCGCGCGCACACTCGAGCACGCATGTGCAGAGGTCCCGGCACTGAACGTTCTGCTGCGCTGCACCATGGGCCTGGATCGACCGGACGGAGGGGAGAATACCAAGGTAAATAATAGGCGCCGTTTCTGTTCTAAAAAGTCAGCACACCACACGGAGATGCGCCGTTCTAACCCTGGGGGCAAACTTGGGCCCAAGAATACTACAAACTGGGCAAATGTACATGGTGTGCTGCTAATACTGGAAGTGACAAACAACAGAAAATACAAATTGCTCCTGGTGTCTCTAGTATCTTTGTGCACCATACTTTTGAAAGTATATGAAATCTTAAAATTTTCCTCATATTTCCATAAATGAGGCACAGATTTATCTAATCGTGTTTCTCATTACCAACCTTGCTTATCCCATTTCTTCTCAGTATCGCACAGGTCCTGTGATGATTTTTTTGCGCTACCGGTCATGATTTCTCATTCAGTCATGATCTCATATCAGCTGTGGCTCAGCGAGTTAGCACTCTCAACTGAGTCAGAAGGTTGTGGGTTCAAGTCCCACGCCAGAGATTTGAGCACAAAAATCTAGGCTGACACTCCAGTGCTGTGCTGAGGGAGCGCTGCACTGTCAGTGATGCCTTCTTTCAGATGAGACATTAAACCAAGACCCCATCTGCGCTCTCAGATGGACGTAAAAGATCCCATGGTATTATTTAGAAGAACAGGTTATCCCTGGTGTCCTGGCCAATATTTATCCCTCAATCAATATCACAAATAAAACAATTGCTGATCTTGCTATTTAAAGCTACTCCTTAGATTGAGAGCTGCAATAAGCACAACTATACTTCATGCATAATTTACCCATTTCTTTTAAGTTCTGCTAAAAGAAGCTGCACTGAACCAGATGTGCTTGACTATCAGCAAAATATTCTTCATGAACTTGTCTGTAATGTTCAGGAAAATAATTTCCAAAACTGATCAGGGAGCAACGAATAACTTAAGTTTGCAGAATCAAAGGTACTTTAAGTTAGCTAAAATCGATATATAATCAATGCCA